>NC_052620.1:15926357-16226357 GCF_016545825.1 Eucalyptus grandis
TATTGCATGCAAATCAATGAGTTTAACGGGTCAACAATTGACCATTTTTCAAATTGACTTAATCGACCCATTTGATGGACTAGGCTCTATATACTTCTCGTAGCAGAAATTTTCACTTCTTATTAGGCTCGCGCCCAGCTCAAGTGGCCCAATGATGATATGGCCCGTAAGGACGAAGACTTACTTATAGTATGGGCTTCCCATAAAACGCAATCAGGGTTGCGATCTTGTCCCACTCTCTTATATTCCACCACGTCCACTTATCACGCCCAATCGTCTCTTCTCAATCCAATTCCCTCCCATAGGTTTATCGGGTGGATCAAGCAAACGTGAAATTTGGGGTAGCAAGAAATGTTACGTGAAAACGACATATGAAAAAAATCAACCGGTAGAAAATAAGGTCCGCACAATTCTAATGTTGAAATTGGTATATCAGTTATGTAATTGATGTGTACAATATTTTTTTCTATTGAGGAAGAAAAGTAAATTCATCTATTCATGATAATGTCTTCATATGAAGGGAAATATGCATGTTGAAGTGTTCGTATGTTCATGATGATTTGTCACACGTCGCCAATCAATTTTGCCATGTGTTATGGGGGTTTTGTACTTAATTTCAATAACGTCGCAATGTCATAGCTTAGTACCCTCAAAGCCCTCCATTCCATGCTTAATCCAAGGTAACAAAGGAAGCTCCTTTCAATTATCTTCTGTTAACTTCTTTTCTTTATTGTATTTTCTCTTCCTCCTTCAACTTCATCTGCCAAACAAAGTAAATTTGCTTCCAAATTCTAAGGAATCAGGTGCGGTCACTATTATCCCCTCCACCACGTTCTTCCAAATTTTAAGGAGTCACACAAATAATTTTCGAACTTTAATTTAATATACAACTTAATTCATAAAATTTTAATTTATTCAATGTAGTCTTTCAATTTTAGCTTAATATACAATGTGATACATGAATTTTTAAATTTTTTAATGTAGAATGTAGTTCGAGGATTACAAAGAACAAATTAATTCATGGATCATATTGTATATTAAGCAAAAGTTTAGAAATCATATTAAATAAATTAAAAGTTTAGAAATCAAATTATACATTGAGTCACCCATCGGCAGGAAAAAGCACTTGATAAGTTTCTCTTTCCATCATAGGGTCGAGTTCGAATCTTACGTTCTAACGTTTTAAGTGGGAAGGCTTTTGGTGGGTTCTGACTAGCTCTCTTTCAAGTATAGTCGGTAGTCGTCGTTAGGCCTGTCGGGCCCTCGGAGGCCGTGCGCACACGGAACCTGAATATCAAAAAAATAAAAATAAGTTATACATTGAATCAAAATTTAGTAAATGATTGCATCATTTTTATATCGAAAAATGATAAATTTCAAAGGAACGAGGCAATCTAGAGACGGACAGACAGTCGCACTTGGATGTCTCAAAGCTTGCTGGACGCCGATCTACCCCGCTCGGAGCTCAAACGAGAACTTCGGCCTCGCCGTCGTGCTAGCAACTAGCAAGTCTTTTTCGATGTGATCCTGGGGAACCCATTTTCTCTACATCCCTTATGATGCTCGCGGAATGCCGCCAAAAGCTCTCTCTACCGTTTCCGCCGACCAAACAGACCCTCGCCACCTTACTGAAAGCATGCTCCTCTCAACCCCACCAGCTCACGCAGATCCATGCGCTCGTCCTGACTTCTGGGCTCTCGGTGAAAAACAGCCTCATCACTCAGTTGCTCGCCAGTCTCGTGATCTTAGGTGACGTTCAGTACGCTCAAAACTGTTCGATGAAATGCACAAACCAAGAGTTTTCTTGTGGAACACCCTGATCCGGGGGTATGTGAAGAATGACATGCCCGTGGAGTCGGTTTCGCTCTACGGGAGGATGAGTTCTCTGGGTGTTCGCCCCGACGGATTTACTTTTCCATTTGTGGTGAAGGCGTCCGCCGAGCTGCCCGACTCCTGGGCCGCTTTGACTATCCATGCCCGTGGTAAAGTATGGGCTTGAGTATAATCCCATGGTGAGAAATGAATTGATGATAATGTACGTGAAGTTTGGGGACGTGGGATTGGCTGATTACTTGTTTGAGACTATGATAGAGAGATCTAGTGGCTTGAATTCTTTCATTGCAGCATGCGTGCAGATGGGGTATGCTAGTAAGGCCCTCGCACTGTTCCATCGGATGGGCTTGGCCAGGATCAAGCCTGATGCCGTGGGACTATTGTCAGTGCCCTATCGGCATGCGGTCAGTTGGGATGTTTAAACATTGGCAATAAGATTTATGACTCTGCCTTATATGATGGGATGGAGAGCAATATTATTGTTGAGAATGCACGGCTCGACACATGTGTATGAAATGTGGTAGTACTCATATGGCAAGAACTTTATTTGATGAAATGCGTCTTAGAAATGTTGTTTCGTGGACACGATGATTTTAGGCTATGCAGTTAATGGGAAGAGTGAAGAAGCTTTGGCTCTGTTCTCTAGAATGCAGAACGAAGGGCCAAAACCAAATTATGTCACTTATCTTGGAGTTTTATTTGCTTGTAGCCATGCCGGACTTGTGAGTCAAGGTCGGGCTTATTTTAGCTACATTGTGGATTCAAATGATCAGAATCTTCAGCCTAGAAGAGAGCATTATTCTTGTATGGTCGATATCCTTGGCCGCTCCGGACATATTGAGGAGGCTTATAGCTTTATAATGGGTATGCCCATTGAGCCAGATGCAGGAGTTTGGGGTGCTTTGCTGGGTGCCTGTGCAATACACAAGAATGTTAAAGTGGGTCAGGTTGCGGCCAATAAGCTTTTTGAATTAGCAGCTGATATTGCTTCATATCATGTTCTATTATCTAACATGTATGCTTCTGCTGGGAGGTGGGACTCTGTTGAAAAAGTGAGACTAAGGATGAGAAAGAAGTGCATCAAGAAGGTAGCTGCATATAGCTCTATTGAGTTAAACAGTGAAGTACATGTTTTTTACACTGGAGATAATTCCCATCCACAGTCGTCAAGCATATATCAGAAGTTGGAGGACTTGTATATGCAAATTGGGAGTTTGGGTTACATCTCAGAAGTTGGTTCTGTTCACCATGACGTGGAAATGGAGGAGAAGGAAGCCATGCTGCGTGTTCACAGTGAAAAGCTTGCTGCTGCATTCGGTCTAATTAATGTAGAACCTGAATCCCCAATTAGGATCATAAAGAATCTGAGGACTTGTGATGACTGCCATAATTTCTTTAAGTTTATTTCAAGAATTAGCATGAGGGAGATTATCATGAGAGATAAGAGCAGATTCCATCATTTTAGGAATGGTACATGTTCCTGCAAGGACTTCTGGTGATTACCGGAGAGAGCAGATTAATTTTGTAAAATGTCTAGGCTTTCATTTATTGATGGCGCAGGGACGTGCTGCTTATGGGCTGGGAGGAAGTTTTCTCAATGTATCAATATCTCAAAGTTGACAGATATTTAACACAGAATAACTAATTGTAGTTCTAGATTTTTCTAGTAAAAATGCAAAATGTCAATTGTAAATTGCGTATCAAAGAGAAATTATAGAATGATAGACATGGCTTTCCATTTACCTTGTGATTTTTCTTATTAAAATAAATGAAGTTAAATGGACTGTCAAGTTAAAAAACGTAAACAATGTTAGACACAAAGTTGGCTCCATAAGAAAATATTGGAATTTGTTTTCTGATTGGTTATTGCAATGGCTAGATTATAATTTGCTTTTGCGTCCTCGAGTATGAAATTTATTCTTATATATACCATTCTGGATCTCGGTGCATTTTGCTAATTAAACTTGAAATATTTTTAAGGCTCTGGGAGCAGCAAGGTAGAATTGAGGTGTCAGTGTGAAAATGGTATATATGTTTGCCAAATGATGAAATGTTTTGATTGGATGTTGAAGAATGGACCTTGGTATATAACAGCTTAGGATTATGTCTAAATAGACTTCTACCCTCCAAACAGTCCAATCTTTGAAGATCTGTATATGGTTTACACCTCCTGGATTCGATTGAAGAAAGTTCGATGGAGCTTATGACTAAAACTGGAGTAGCTATTTCCAGTTGCTATAGATGTTGGACTAAGCATGGACCACAGAGCACTGTTTTAAAGTGGATACTGCAACTCTTTGTGCTGGATTTGATGTTAGATTATGTTTTGTTAGATTAGAAAATGTGGATCCAGGAGCAGAGCTTGGAGTGTCAAATAACACTCCTGATATTATAAATCCTTCTGACTGTCAGCAGGATGAAGCGTTTCCTGACGAGGTTGCAGTTAGGAACAAAATTTGATGTTCTTTCTGAAGATTGTTTCATTCTTTTGTCGGAAGTGAGTGTAAATTATCAGCTGCAAACTGTGCTGTTGACCAGTTATTTCTAAGGTAGCCACTTTATCTGCAGGGCATCCCTCATGAAAGAAATCTTGTGGGCAGCTCCGAAATCACAATAGAAAGACAATTGAAGGAGTTTATGTCAGTTTCATCATCGATTATGTTTTTCTTGTCTAAGATATCTTAATGGTCGTTGTCCAGTTCTTAGTGGGGAATATAAGAGATATTAACAAGCCCTGTAGGCATGTAGAAGTTAAAAACCTGTGAGTACTTTCTTGCAATTCATTGTTTGCTTTACTTGATACTAAAGGGCATGAAACAAATATGGATGGGAATGCAAAATGGATGGTTTTTCTGGACAGAGTTACTAGCCACAGTCATCAAGTTATCAGCTTTGTGGAACTGGTTATTTTGAAACTCTCCTGTATTTAGTCTCTCCGATGCATAACATGTTCATTGCAATAAAAAAATCTCATTCTTCTCCTACTCTGTGCATGCACTGAACTTTTGTGATGAGAGCGCTCTTTGTGGGGCGAGTTGAACATTATTGTCAGATTCTGTTCTTGATTCTCGTTGGATGATTGCTGGAGACTACAACACTATCAGAAGTTCTCAGGAAGGAATAATGGGCCGGGATGTTATTTTCAGGATATTTCTTCATTTCAGCAGATTCTTGATGCAGTTGATCTGAATGGTGTCATTTAGTTGGCCCGCTTTTTAACTTGGAAGATCCGAGGGCTGGGTTACTTAGAAGATTGTTTCTATGAAGGAAAGATTCATATGTGATTATCTTGAGGATTCAACATCAGATATGAATTCCCGGTTCTTCTAAGCTCATCAAATACGGAAAGAGACTCTGCAGCAGATTTTGTGAGACTGAAGCAAGCAGAAGCATCATTTTAACAGGAGGGTCCATGTGACTTGGGTCATGTTAGGTGATCATAATTATAATTTTCTTTTTTTGGTCAAAGATCATAATTATAATTATTCCAGATCAAATTAGGGGAATTAGGCCTGCCAGGAGGACCAAAACAGGCTTTACTCTTGGTTGTTGATTCCAAATTAGATACTGCTGTAGGCATTACATATGAAACTCTTCCCATTGGGAACTGGGGATGTTAATTCTTTTGCAGGTACGAATTCTATAAAAAAAGTGTGGGATTGTCAACTGTTCTAGTGGCTTAAACTATTAGATGAATTTGGGTTCAGCATTAATATACTTAAACACTCTATCACGCCTACCTGGACTTTGTCCTCAAATTAAAGCTTCAAAATATATAATGGGGACTCAAGCTTAAGTCGTCCTGGGCTGATACAATGTAATTTTTGTGTGGGAGTGCCCACGAGATTACAACTACCAGACATCCTTACGAAGGCATTGGCAAAGGAGACTTCCGATGATAATGTAAACAAGCTTGGCACGAAGGAAGTCAAGGTGCCTGCTTGAGGGGGAGAACATAAAGTTCAAAAGTGATCACAATCAGATTGTGTTATTGTATGAGATTGGATTTTTGATGTCCTAACTTCCATCTTAAACCAGATTGGTTTAGTTTTGATTTTGAACGTTTGGCTTTTGTATCGAGGATAGTTACCATCACATCTCTTGCGTACTTTATACACACACGCTATGAAAAATTTAAGCTTTTCACATGGCAATTTGACTTAATCCAAATTTATAATTTCTGAACTTCAAATTTTACTTCATATATATCATGTCATGGATGACTAAAATGTTGCTCCGCGAAAGAAAGTCACGGGATTGTCTCTCCAGCCCATGCCAAAGGTATTTATGTGTGGATCTCACTATCTCATATGACCAAATCGACCAATCACATCTCGAAGGTTCCAGAAACCTAGGCAATTTGACTTGTTCCAAATTTATAATTTCCGAGCTTCAAATTTCACTTCATATATGTCATGTCGTGGATGACTAAATGCTGCTCCACAAAAGAAAGTCACGGGACCATCTCTCCACCCCATGCCAAAAATATTTTATGGATGGATCTCACTACCTCATATGATCAAATCAACCCATCACATCCCGAAGGTTCTAGTAACCTGAGCCTTCTAAATGGGTTGTTGCCAGAGAAGAAAAGGAGGTTTGTGGAGGAGGTGTTAATCGAACTTCTGTCAACGTCGTCGTCACCTTCATCACATTGGTTTTCCTGGAGTAAACCTAGGACTATGCTGCTGGCTCAAAAAAAAGAAAAAAAGAAAAGAAAATAAAAGAAAAAAGAACTATCTGAACCTTTGATGGCTCCCATGTGTCGGCAATCAGACATAGGACAAAAGACAGGCACTAGGAATTTTATAAGATGTATGGCAGATTATTTGGTATCATTAAAATTGAATATTGTGATTCGCACCATCCCCTAAGAGTTTAAACTTTTAGAATAGGTTTAATTAAAAATTCTCCCTTGAGCATAACCGACATTTTAGAGTGGAATATAAAATGTGGACTTAACCATGTCAAACGGGTAGATAAAAGAGCAAGATAGAAACCGGAAAACATGAACAATAGCAATAAGAGAGAAAAGGAGAATTATAATTCTTGATATATGACCTGGAAGTGTTCTTCCCCATCTTAGCCTTCGCATGTCATATTTAAATTGAGTACCTTGACCATTTTTTTATCCTAAAATTGGAGTGGTGACATTTCTCAATTAACTCATTTGAGATATTATCGACTTTGGCCCATCCTATATTGTTTTGTCCTTTGATATATAGTTAGGCACCTTTTCAAAGGTCACTCATTCTAATAGTGCTTTAGCCTAAGTAAGCTTAACTTTGAAATTTCAAAGTAAAACTTATTATTACGTAAAAAGGCATGTCCGTAAATTAATTTCATTTCTTACATACATATTCCAAGCACGCTTTCCTCCTGTTGGGTATGCAATTTAGTTCATGTTGGAAAACATTCCTATGATATTTTGATGATTACCGAACTATTTGCAAGTATTAACATTTACCATGATAAGTTCAAATAGTGAAATTGTTTACATATCATTGATGATCTTGGTTTGCCAAGGAACTATGCTTTTGATGTATTGGATTTACAAGCAAAATGAGAGTGATGTCTCGTGATCTTGGTATCCTAATAGTGTGATCTATTGATTGAAAGGAACAACATTAGCCAGTTGTAATTTTCTTTGCCGATTATTAGTGGAATCCAACCACTATTAAGACTGTTAGTCTTAGAGTAGACTTGTGCTTGATTACAAAACCTAAACATTATAAATCACTATGTGATTGTCATTCTTCACTCTAATATGCTTATCATCATCACATGATTCTATTTGAGATATCATCTTGATTGCTAATTGTTTAATAATCTGCAAAAGTTTAAAAAATCATTACTAAACCTATTCACCCCCCTTCTAGGTTGCATCATTAGCCACAATAGTTCCTTCCTACCTCGTTCACCATCGCTCGTTGTTGGAGCCCTTTGGCTTCGATGACCACTTCTTACCCTCATTGGATTGGGTCATTACGATAGTTGTCATGCGGAAGGAGTAAATAAGGCTAGTGATGCAAAAATTGTTTTAAATCCACTTGAACTGATAAAAAAAAATGAAATAGTATCTATATGAGCTAACGAAATTCGAACAGGTGCATTGTCAGACACCCAATTTGACTGAACTGATCTAGAGAAGATTAGCACGGCCCTTGTTCAAGTATGCCATTTATAAATTGAGAAACTTGAATTGATTGTGTATAAAGAGACTAAGGGCGGGCATGATAACCATTATATTTCTGACTAGGATTATTTTCTTGTTCTCAGAAATAGATTTGAAATAGAAATCCGTTTGGTGACGCAAATTTTTTTTTTAATCTATGGAACAAATTTTTGGTCTAGAAATATGTTTGGAATAGAAATGAGAATTAAAAAATTCCTAGTTCTTTATTTTTAGAATAGAAGTGAGAAATAAAAACTTTTCTTATCACTCGCTCTAGCTACTAATTGGCTGCTCACTTGCCGCCACCCATCATTCATCGCTGCTAGTTGCTCACCGGTCATCATTAGCCACTGTCGCCGTTTGCTATTGTCATCTGAAAGGGAGAAATTTTGTGTTGTTATCATATGAATTTCTATTCAAAGAGCAGACATTTGAGGTTGTTATCAAATGTGTATTTTTTCTCAGAAATTCTTCCACAAAATAAAAATAGAAAAAATATTTTTGCAGCAGAATGGTTATCATTCGTGCCCTAAAACTTAATTGGGTACTCAATTAGATAGATCAATTAAGAAGTTTAAGCCATTAGAGTTTGTCTAATTGTTGAATTTTTGTAACGGATAAAATAAATAGGCTAAGGAAAGAGCATTTCTTGATTAAGTAGTTGCTTATTTTATTTAATTCGGTGAATGAACATGAGCATGGGATTGGTAAAGTATAAGTTATGGATATCAACCCTATGCAATCTTAATGAAAAAATAGATATGAGTAATGTCCATTATTGTAACCCATCTCAATCTAAGACATGCTTAGAAAAAGTTTCCTCCAATTACAGATGAAAGTAAACACGACCCTCCCTAGAAAAGAAAAAACACAACTACGAGACAAAAATATGAAATAGATATACAGATGTAAGCATATAAAGATAAATTCGAAATTCTTCCATATATATAAATTAAACTAATCAGATACCTACTAAAATTAATAAATAAAATTATCTAAGATTGCAAAGGAGTGTCCTAAATAATAGGGGTATGCAAAAGGGATGGCTCGAATAAAAAACCACATAGAATAGACTAAACTGGCTAGTTGGGTCTGATTCCCAAGAGTGTTGGTTCGGTTCCTGATTCCAAAAAGTGGAACTAGTGTCCGGGCAAATCCCAGGTTCAAGGTGGAATTATACTTTGGACCAACTAAAAATTCTCTTTTTAAAAATTTCTTTAAAAAAGACTAGCTTTTTTTTTTTCTTCTTTATAATAGAAGGCTTCAAGTAGTGGGAAAAAAAAGTGACTAGTTGTATCCCATCCAATTCCTAGTTTTAGGACCAACCAGGCCGGTCCTTGATCCCTAATTCCCGATTCTACCTTAGAACCAAACCAAATTAAGAACTCATCACCTCAACTAAATAATATCATTATTTTGGAAATAATTTGCTCCTGCGTCAGCTTAAGTAAGATTTGGGTCCAATTTTACATGCCAAGGGGATTCACAGCCCTCGTAAGGCAGGAAAAGCAGAGTATAATGAAGGCTTGCCAAACTCTAGGACCATACCAAACAAATGCTACTTGCCCTAGTTATGTAGATTGTTGTTGTTGTTGTTGTTTTTTTTATTTTATTTTTATTTTTAGTTTTAGAAATAAGATAGCCTGAAAAATATGGGTTTGACTTGATAGATTGAACCGACCGAAAAAGCAATAGCCATGGAGATTGCCAATTCATATGTGTTCTCATCGAAAATGCCTATTGTTGCGTATTTTCTGAAAATACTAATCAACTACTAATTTCATTTCAAAGCTTGAATCATGTTCATCCTCTGCTTACTACGCAGGCTAATAAGGAAGATCAGAGTCTAAGCATTGTATCTTGACCATCGGAACCGATTATCTTGTATCACGCATTCTGTCAGGAAAATCATTGTTTTAAGACGATACACCTTACCCAGAATTTCATCTATTTGTTTGAGTTCCCATGAAACCTTTCACATGAAAGAGCTTTCTAATATATATGGCCTTAGATGGCTGTAGTAACAAAAGGCTATTAGGCTAGCATACCTGGACAAGAATAGATGATATGCCAACAGTGCCCAAATTATAATCTTACACGTTTCTGATTACATGGAGACAAGAGGTGGGGACATTGGGCAAAGTCTGCTATTTAGAGTGGAAGCAGGTTACAGATTTGATTGATTAACTTTGATTTTGTCCTGTCTACCCATACCTAGTTGAGTTCATTGAAAGTAGTCACTCTCCCACAGAGATGCTAATCAAGGTGTTATTGTCTTTTACTGGAGTTATAGGAGGCATGGTTGGTGGGAGCAGTAATTCTATTTTCACTATTTGGTTAAATATACAACAGAGAAAAGCTTTCCCACAAACATCGTGGCTGATCATAATTTATAGTATGATTTAACTGAGGAAGTTTAAATTATTTCATAGTGCACTTACATAATTAAATAATGACAATCAGAAGAATCAACTAACTATACTTATGTTGTTAAATTATCATTTGAAGTTACAGTTCACTAAAAGTAATGATTAGTTGCTTTATGAATTGAGCTATTATATAGTTTCTAATGATTGATTATCGCATATTAAATATTCTATAATTGTAATTGGTTCATGATCATGTTGTATAACTTACGGTTACTATAACTTATATTAATCATACCTTCATGACATTACTTCATAATTCTAAAAGGGGTTCATAGCCCAAATCCTAATTTGGTATACCCGTAACAAATTTAACCCAAACTAATATTTTGACCACAAAAAATCCAAATTGGTATATTGGTGATAAATTTACCATCTATTAGTTTCCATTAAATTGGATTAATATCACAAAAAACTCTAAATTGGTAAATCTATGACAAATGGAGAGTAAAACTTCACACTAGTGCACCTGTCAACTGCTACATGTGATCCAACTTGGCATTTTGTTCATAAGATTCATGAAATGGAATAACGCAAAACTAACCAGTAATTTCATGGCCTGGGGAATATAATAGAGCAAGACTAGCAATGATAAAACTATAAATTGATAATTGTATTATGTACGTAAAATTCGTGACCTGTTTGTAACTCATGTCGATTTAGAAATGCTAAAACTTGTTCATGCACACCCTTTTTAGTTTTAATTATAAGAGTCTTGATGAGAAAAATTAAAGTCAATGTTGCTCTCGTTTGTTCGTAAAAATGAATAATTTGAAAAATGTATATATATTAAAATGATTGCTTATAAAAATGAATGAATGATAAATGATAAAAATGATTTTATTATTTATAAAAATATTTAAAAATAAATTATTATCAATATAAAACGTTTTATCATACATGAAATTACGGGAAACAAGCCACGCCCCCAAATTGCGTGAAACCGAACTCATGCGACACCCCCGCGAGCCACGCTCCAGGCCATATGGCGCGCGGCAAGAAAATTCCCCGTTCAATCGCTGTCTCATTTGTCTGGAAGCCAGAGCTAAATTTTGTCTTCAATTGGATGACTGAAGTACCGTGGTGGCCCGCCGGGGGCACCAGAAAGTCCGGCTCGAGAAACAAGGGAAAACCTTAATTTAAAGAGCTCTTGCAACGACGGTCGGCGATCTGATAAAATTAATAAATCGGTAACGACGTTTCACGTCATTTTCAGGGGGCGCCGGGACGAAGAAAACCGATAGAGCGTGTCGCGTCCTCAGGGACCGTTTGCAATCATGGGGCTAATTATTGAAATCGATGGTTTAGTGCGATCCAAAGATGATCTCTCCACTGCAAAGTGTTGTATAATTATATTTAAAGAATGAAGGTGGATTGTGAATCTGCCTCGATCTGAATGTTAGGAACAAGATTCTATTTTTCCTCCTCTCAATCGGTTTCGATCTAATAGTACTTCCGTTTATTACAATTGGTGATATTTTAAATGGATATTTGAACTAGATCATTTGCTTGTTTCGTTCGAGGTAAAGGGTTAATTCATTGTGCTTGGACGGGACTGGAAATCGAAAGGAGGAAGTTGTTTTCCTTGCGACTAATCTGAAAGGGGTTGTAGTTGAGTTTGGTCAAATTTGGATTTATACTTCTGGAGATATCGTGTGACATGTTGCGTACACTCTACTGAACTCTCGTGACGTCACGCCATTTCCCTATCTCGTGGTAATTGGGTTATTGCACCTTATCATGTAAGCAGGCGGCTCCTCGAGTGGCCGACAGAGTTAACTTCGTTACTATTCATGATTGCGCTTTATATTGAGTCTCAATCAACTCCTCTAACTCATTGAGGTTATGAAGAAGGGTTGAATTCCCTAGAAGCCCCAAATTTTAGATTTAATCCCAATTATGTCCCGAACTTTTTTTGTCTTTAAAAAAATCACAAACCTTCACTAGCCTAAATTTTCTGCCATGTTCAAAAATCGCCATTAATTTCTTCAAAATTAATAACATTAGGGCAAGTTAGAGGTTTATTATCAAAACTTGCATCATCACTAACACCCTCAATTTTGTATGGAACAACAATAGCCTCATCGTATTGATATTTTTGGAGAAATCAGTGGCGATTTTTTGGACATGGGGTATTTTTGAGGTACAATGGGGATTGCAACTAATGTTGGCCGAAAGGAAAAGCTACCACATGACTGTTGATTTTCATAATTGATCTTACTTTAACGGATCAACCACGAGTCATGTGCAATTTAATAGCAATGGACGCATGTAAACAGTTCACGTGCATGACGCCAGACTCCATCGACGTAGTCCTCGAAGTTAATTTGAGTAAGCGAGACGTTGTTCAAATAAATAATTTATTGAAGCTAAGCTAAGCATTTAACCGGCGGGACGCCTTTTTGTCGATTTGTTGCTTTTTGTCTTACTATTTATTCATAATGACATTACTGACATTGCCAGAATCCGTGCAATATTGCCACCGCGCGAGTTGTTTCGTGTTCCACTAAACGTACGCGATGAACAACCCAAACTCATTTTGTCACCTCCATTCATTTTGGTGTGCTTTAATTTAGGTACGGACTGTAGTATTTGTTTCATAAAAAATGAACGGTTTAGAAAAATATATTTCAAAAAATATTGACTTGTTTCGCTTACCAAAATGAAAAAATAAAAAATATTTTCATCGTTTACAAATTTTTATAAATTAATTATTGCCAGTAATGAAAAAAAGTATTTCATTGAATAACTATTTTAAGCTATACAAACTGTCATTTTCAAGAGAATAGTTTTTAAATAATTTAAATTTTTGCGAAACAAACGAAACTTAGACATACATTGCGAAAATTTGAGAGAGTTTTGTAGATTAAACTAATCACGTCTTTATATATTTAAGTAAATTGAAAATTATCTTAATTGAAGACAATTTTCCTTTATCTTCTTTGATCTTATCTTTTAAGCTTTACAAAAGTTCAATAAAAGAGAAAACAATTTAACTCATTGTATTGAGAAACTGAATCGACCTTTCCCTATATTTGCATTACATTTTTCACTGTTTGTACATCATGGTAGTTCGTAATCACATGTGAGTGTTTTTTTTCCTATAGCGCTTTAAGCACGCGAAGATCCATTTTAGGGACATAAACCTAGGGTTCTTTTCCATCAAAGTAAGTGTAATTTTGGCTTTATTTAAATGGGTAAAGACACACGTTGACAATGTGGGCCAAAGAAGAAAGTAAGAATAAAAAAGATAAAAACACAAGAAAGGATATTGTCTTTTGACATCTAGCTCCAAGTCAGGTATATTTAGAAAAAAAAAGGAGAAAAAAAGAGTAAGAGTGAGGGTGAGCATGGTTCTAGAGTGGAACTTAAAACTTGAGAATCAAATTTCAAGATATGCAGGGTAGGTTCCAAGTTCCAAAAATTGGGGAACCTATTTTGACTGGTTGGCTCTAGGTTCTAGGCTGGTGAACTTGGAATCCGGAACCTAGAGTTTGTAACAAGTTTTTATATTTTTTTGTTTATATTTTTGTGCGATCTTATGGTATTCAATGATGTTCAATGATGAATGTATAATTTGAAACCACTCCTCCGAACTTCCATATCATGACCGAGGCTTCTACTTTTTAATATTTTATATTGTTCATGTGTTTAAATATAAGTTATGGTCGAGAAATTATACCATCAAGTGGTGGTCATTAAAAATGATAATTTACCGCAATCATTCAATTAATAATATGGGTGGAATTTGGGTAGACCTTGGAATTAACCCTACAACCCGTAAATAAGATAAGTTCTAGATTACAAGATAAGTTTCATGTTCCAAAAATGGGGAACCTGTTCGAATGAGTAGATTTCAAGTTCTAAGTGAAACTTGTATGGAACCTAAAACCACTTACCCCTAAGTAAGAGGTCAAGACAATTACAAAGAAGCAATAAAAAAAAAAAAAATAGAGAAAGAGAAGGACAAGTTGTTCTTCACCCATATAAACATTACAATTGTAGGCTAAGTTTATTTAATACTTTTTCTCACTTTGGTGAGCTTAGATTGTTGAGAAAATCCCTTATGATGTAATCAAAGACTACTAATATGTGTATTTAACTGTGCAAAATGAACAACTTCTGTATACACAAAGCATATGCATATAGTGTTAACAACAGAATATCGAAAGCATGTTTGACTCTCAAGAAGGAGAACAAGCTAAGCTTTTTGATGGGAAATGTGTCGAATCTGTAAAGACCTTTGTAAAAGAAGAACCATCCGTAGAATGAGTTCATTAAAACTTGGATGGACCAATAGGATGTGAATAGTCTACAGATCTTAAGGACGTCAAGGTGCTTAGAAGAGCCATCTTGCAAAAGGTGACTAGACCGTAGCATAAGATTTCATGAAAAGTCGAGAGGACCATTTTTGTAGAAGCAGTACATGCTATAGACAAAGCGGATGGTTATAGGGATGGACATATTGGATCGACCGGATTGGAAACCGCTGTCCAGACTGGACCCAGCATTGACCCGCTTGGTGCAGTTTCCCGAGGGCATCGGTCCGGTTCTTGGTACCATAAAAATGGAACCGGTGATTTTGATCTAGTTCTCTGCTCGAGGGGAGGAACTGGATTGGATCGATCGACCTTTTTTTTTTTTTTTTTTGAAAAAAAAAACATACTTCTTAATTTCTTAAAAATAGCAAAAAACCCTAAAATTGTAATAACTATGGGTTTTTTTTTTATATAAATTATATATATATATATATATATATATATATATATATATATATATATATATATATTTTGGCTAAGTAGCCAGACTAGATTGGACTAGATCGGACCATTTGGTTTGATCCGATTCCCGATCCTAGGATCATCTGGTCTGGTCCCCAGCTCCAAAAAATGGGAATTGGTCCTCCCTATTGGACTAGCTCAAGAACTGATCACCCATATATGATTCTACATATGAGCCTTTACAAATCTTAGTGGAAACTAGCTCTTTCTTAATTTGAACTAGACTCAAGTTTGTTATTACAACTATCTTCGAGTGTTGCATTTGCTAAAAGTAATTTGTAGAAAAACAAATCTATTTTTCCATTTCTAGATAAGCAAAAGATAGGTCAAGTAAATTATAGAAGCAAAGTGTCCTACTTTTTGAATCGACCTTTAATGTTCCGTATGAGGACGTTTCGATGGTCAAAGAATGGCTAGTTGATCGGATAAAGCTTTTATGACTATTTTGAAAATCGAAAGTCTTTAAAAACTTGGTTTGGTGGTATTTAATAAGCTCTCTCTTCGTTGCATTTTTTTTTTTGGTCAGTCCTACTCTATGCCTACTCTACATTCACTCTCGGACTTTGCCTTACCTCTTGCGGGCGTGGAGTCGAAACCCACTACTGAAACTTACTCGTTCCCACCCCATCCCCCTTGAGAAGGTGATGATTTGAACCCTTCACCTCCCCCTTCCATGTTGGAAGGATGGCCATTGCGGCGAATCCCAGTGGTTTCTTCGTTGCATTTGTCTCGCTTTCTTTTGTGCAAAATTAAGTGATTTTTATATTATAAATCTCCTTAGAGGGTATGAATATATGTAATCTA
This sequence comes from Eucalyptus grandis, assembly GCF_016545825.1. Classification (NCBI taxonomy): domain Eukaryota; kingdom Viridiplantae; phylum Streptophyta; class Magnoliopsida; order Myrtales; family Myrtaceae; genus Eucalyptus; species Eucalyptus grandis. Next base: position 15,942,377 of record NC_052620.1, read on the forward strand.
AAGGGAGAGTGATATAGTGTCTTGAGAGGTGCTCGAATTTGTAGAAGTAACTCCTGAAGCTTTAGGTTGAAGCATTACATTTTGCACAAACCATAATATTTCAAGAAGTACATAGTAAATTCCGGTCTCATTGGACTGTAAGAGTTGGGAGAAGAGAGTAGGTCAAGTGGAAGGCCAATCACTATAAATTTGATTCACATTTCTTCTATTCTTTAAACGGTTCCAGTATTTGTTTGATAGAAAATTGTGATTATGCAAAAGTATATACGTTTCTATAGTGCCAGTTCACCATCTATAATGTCCATCATGTATTCAGGAAAAAAATTCTAAGTTTTTCTAAACAACCAAATCACCCGCCTCTTAGTGGTCCTGCCTAATTCAATTCACAGGTTACTGGGAGGAAACCATACTTGCACATATCCACCCGTGATTGGCAAAAACGTCCGGAACTATGCAAGTCAACGCGTCCTAACACAGATTGTTTCGAATAGGTTATGGATGCAAGGATATCAGTCTTGGACCCTTATTCATTATCAATGTCATTCATGACAGTGCATATTATTCACGCTCGATGAATACGCTAGATGAATTAATTCTGTTCATAGAAAGTACATTAATCATATGACATTAAAGTCAAGTTGGCAATAGGTTCCCCTCGAATGAATGAATTGCGCTGTTAGAAGTTTCTCAAACGATCGTACTTAACCACTGGAGTAAAGTGGCCACTTTTTCAATATGCAAGGGAGAGGTAAGGGGTTCGAATCCCCACATTCTTAGGGGGATTAGGGTGGAGACGAATTAATTTTAAGAGTGGGTTTCGACTCCCACGCCTTACAAGGAGGAATGTCAAAAGTCTGAGAGTGAGAGTTAGAATATGAATAAAGTAGGACCGACAAAAAAAAAAATGATCGTACTTTGTACTATTGTGTCCCAAATTGTTGCCTACTCCATCGTTACATGACTAATTGTTTTAGCTTTTACAAAATAACAAAACGTTACAATGTAATATGTACGCATCGGCGTTTCGTTTTTGTCAGTAACACACACGTATAAATGGGTAAACTCAACTGAGCAATAAGCTAAGCTCAGAGAGTCAGTGATATCATTTCTTGTCCCAATATAGGTAGTTCATCATATTACGGTCAGGCATGCAAACGTTTGCGTGCATGGAGTTTGAAAACTTGCACTTCTCTTCTGTCATATGGCAGATTAGGAGTTGGCTGACGAACTTTATTAGTAAAATTTCTCATTATCGTCTCCTAATGTGCCTGTAGAAATATTGTTATGAACATCTTCAACTCAGTAATTTGATCAATTGATAAAAGTATTAAACTCTCAATAACAAGTGTATAAAAACAATTCTCTCATAAACCAATTACCATAGATGTAACTACTGTCAAGAGAATGAGTAAAAGCAATAATTTTTCAAATTAGTTAGTTTTCTTCAGCTGATTTTCTTTAATTGATCTAAGGATACACTGTAGAAACCCGATTATCTAGAGAGTTCTTGGGATACTCTACTAGTCCCACGAATTGGTTAAGTCCATATTTTTGAGTTATGTAGGTGGTCTTGATCCAACGCAGTTTGTTAAAGGATTATTGTCTCCACACGATGGTGCGAACATAATTTCCACAGGTTACGTTCCAATTTGGGGTGTAATTAAGCTAATCGAGTTGATACTCTGCCAAGCACAAGCTCGCCTTAACTCCCAAATTTACCGCACGAAACACGACTCAAGCTCGAGCTTGAATTTAATAATCTCAAATGATCTGCGATTCTAAGTATATTGTGTATATGTTTATGAGAATATAATTTTTTGAAAACAGAAATAATGAAAAGCTCGAATTCGACTCAAAATGAAACGAGTCGTAATCAAGTAGTCTTCGAGCGGGGCCCATGTTACCTGTGAATAGCTTGACTCGGTTTTATTCTTGATCATATTCATCACAGAGGCATGTGGCAGTTTTATTTTATAGATATAAAGACTTTTCCTTTTCAAAAAATAATTTTATATCGGCCAAAAAAATTACATTCATGAAAAAAAAATTAAAAACAAAATTATTACGTCGGCATAGAAAAATATATCACACGTCTTGTGGTGCAAATAATAACATTCCTTTCTAATGCACGTATATATGTACTATATGAATTTCATCTCATTAATGGATTCATATTAATTTTTTATATATTAAAAGTGCATTAATTCAGCTCTACTATTGCATAGAGCTTTACTATAATCATTTACATCACACTGTGTCCTTGAAAATACAACATTTTGTTAAGGATAAAGGAAAAGAGCACACATTTATTTCTAAAATTATATTTATTTTAATGTGGTCACTGAACTTGAATTTTGTGCAATTAACTCTATCAACTTATGGATTTCTTTTTCTTCAATCAAGTCTCTTGATTTCTAATTGTAACAAATTCAGGCTAACTCGTTCGTCAATTCAATCAAAAGCGTGACGTGGAAAAACTTGATGTGATTATAGGTATTTCTTTTGCACCAACCAAACTGTAAAAACAATGACCCCGTGCATTTAAGTAAATCGCAATTGTCTTTCATGCTGCTGTGGCATCAATTGTCTCGGCATTAGGCTTTTTTAACTCCAGTTCATTGAAATTGGCGATGGAAGAACTTGAAAATGTAAACATTCAAGACCTTCATAGCATCACGTCGAAGAATCGGTGCAAGCTCATGATCGAACTACCATTTGTGCTTCCAAGAAATAGTACAACACTTCTGGTGGATTTGATAATATTTTTCACGACACATGTACTCGGATAACAAAAGGTCTTGACATATATATATATAATTCGAACCACCTTATAAATGTGTTCAAGCGGATGTCGGCTTTTGGCTAGCGAAATCTTCAATACCAAGCAAGCTGTATCCAAAACACATAGATTAGGAAAAAAAAACACTACATAAGATCAAGACCTTTTAATGCACGTATACATGTACTATTTGAATTTAATCTCATTAATGATTCATATTAATTTTTTTATTTATTAAAAGTGCATTAATTCAGCTCTACCGTTGCATATAGTTTTACATCACAGTGTGCCCTTAAAAATACAACATTTTGTTAAAAGCATAGGGAAAAATACACATTCATTTCTAAAATTATATATATATATATATATATATATTAATGTTGTCCTTTGAACTTGTATTTTGTGCAATTAACTCCTTCAACTTATGGATCCTTTTTTTCAATTGAGTCTCTTGATTTGTAATTCCAACAAGCTGAGGCTAGCTTGTTTGTTGATTCCAATTAAAAGGGTGATATGGAAAAACTCGATGCCGTCATAGGTAATTTCTTTTGCTTCGACCAAACTATAAGAACAATGACCCTATGCATTTAAGTAGATTGCCATAGGTTTTCATGCTTGTGGCGGTATCGATTGTCTCAGCATGAGGCTTGTAACTTTGGTTCTTTGAAATTGGCGATGGAAGAACTTAAAAATGTAAAAATACTAGAACTTCATCGAATAAGTTGCAAGTTCGAGAACCACATCTAAGAATTGACGCAAGCTCATGATCGAATGTTCTTTCATGTTTTCAAGAAGAGTTAATATCACGAAAAACCAAAAACTAATACAAATGTGATAAATTGACTATATGTTAGTTTCCATTAAATTTTACCATCAAATTGCTGAGTTAAATGATATATAACAGTTGATGGGTGTACCAATTTGGAGTTTTTCGTCCGTTTGTCACAAGGTCACCGGTTTATGATTTTCATGGTATTAATCCAATTTATCGGAAATTAATTTAGAGTAAATATGTCACAATTGTATCAATTTTAGGTTTTTGGTGATAAAAAAAAAAAAAAATTAGTTTGGAGTAAATTTGTTATATATATGTTAATACTAGAAGAATTTCAAACTAATACATTCATAACAAATTTATTTAAAAGTAAATTTTTTATCACAAAAAACTCTAAATAGCACAACCTTCGTGGTGGATTTGATAATGTTTTTCACAACAACTGTACTTCAACAACAAAGTGTCTCGAAATATATAAAATTTTTAATTCTCTTTTTAAGGATGATTCGAATCAATCATAAATTGTAGTTTCGCAGGTGTTCAAGGGGACGTCGGCATTGGGCTAGCGAAATCTTCAACACCAAGCAAGCTGTATCCAAAACAGATAGGTTAGGGGCAAAAAAAAAAAAAAAAAAAAAAAACACTAAATAATATTAAGACCTCGTCAAAGCAGCCACCTTATTCTTGCGCATTAATAAAAGGGACACTTGAAAATAAGCGAAAAGGGGAGTGATTTTTATGGGAATCTCCTGGCTTCATTTAAATTTCGCCAGCGTTGAATGGTCCCCCGAATTCCGAATAAGTCAAAGCCAGAGCCCGACTCTTCCTCTTTCCCTCCTCCCTCTCTCTCTCTCTCGCTCTCTCTCTCTCTCTATCTACACGCATCGTCTTCTTCTTCTCACTTACCTCGCCGTCACGTTCGGTCCAAGCACACGCCTCGCTAACGATCACCCCATCTCCACCAGATCAATCTTCACACCAAACTTCCTACCTCCGCTCTCTCTCGTCGCGTTTCAGTTCGAACCCATCATCGAAAGGAGTGGAAAAATCGATAGTTTGAGCTGCCTGTTGATCTGCAATGGCGGTCGCGACGGCGGCGGCGGCGGCGGCGGGGGTGCCGGTGGCCGTGGCGGCGCTGAGCTACCGCTTCGTCCCGAAAAGGGTCTGCTTCAGCTTCGCGGCCTACGCCAAGAGCGTCATCTACCACCTCGCCTCCTGCGACGTCCCCGTCCTCGAAGGGCTCACGGCGGCCGAGTTCGACTGCCTGGAGTCCGCCTTCTCCTTCGCCTTCCCGCCCGACCTCCGGGAGATCCTCCAGGAGGGCCTCCCCGGCCGGTGCCTGATCAAGGAGGTGTCGCGGAGCGACTTCTGGTGCGACGCGTGGGGCGAGAGGCCGAGCGGTCGCGACCGGGCGGTCGAGTTGGCGGAGAGGTTTTTGGAGGAAGCGCCGGCTCTGGTGCCAATTTACCGGAACTGCTACATCCCGGCGTCGCCGAACGCCGTCGGCAACCCGGTGTTCTACATTGACGGCGGGGACGTCCGCGTGCTGAGCTTCGACCTCGCCGGATTCTTCCAGGAGTTCGAGTGGTTGCGAATCGGCGTCTTCCGGCCGGCCGGGAAGTTGCCGCCGATGATCGTCACGCCGGCGTGGGCCGCCACGGCGCCGCGGAGGATCGAGTTCTGGAGCGACGTGGCGGAGAAAGGTGGGAGAAGGGCGCCGGCGCCGGCGCCGGAGCCGGCGCGGGTGAGCACAGGCGGGTGGTGGTCCGCCGGCGGCGGTGGCGGCGGCGGCGAACTCGGGGCGTGCTTGGACGAGGCGTTCTGGAGGCTGAGGGACGGAGGGTGGAGGGAGGAGGAGGTGAGGGAGATGATGGGGATGGGCGGCTGCGATGGGATGGTGAAGGTCGGGGGCGACGTGGCGAGATCCGACGGAAGCGTCGCTCGGCACGTGACAGCCTGGTCCTTGGAGTTATTGCGTGCGGGATGGAGCAGGGAGGATGTGGTGGAGTCGCTTGGGATCAACGTCGACGAAGAGCGCGAGGTCGGCGTCTGCGATCCTCATGATCGGGGCTAACGTTGGGAGCACGCGAAAACGACGTCGCCAGTCGGAAAGCATTTTTATGTTCAGCTATAATAAGATCATGAGCGAACTCCTCATATTGCGAATTTTGTGCTTTATACTCATACATACAACTCTACAGATTTTAGGTAGGGATTGTTATCATGTAAATCTTCTGCTTAGTTGTAAATACAAAACGTGTGGGAGAGATCATGATGTGGATGATCACGAGCAAATACATGTTACTTGTTCAGGCATATATGATTTAAAAAAGTCTTGAGTTCATTGCATGATAATACGTTGTGCCAGGGGAATATACCGATGTAGGAAACACCCACAAGGAAAAGCATCTAGTACGCTTATGAGTTTGAAGATTAGGAATCGAGGCCACCTTGAGAACTCGGGCCTAACCTCTTGGAACTCATCCTTGCTCGTCGAGGTCCTGGGTGCTCGAGACCGAGGTCTAGGCTCAAGGACCTCGAGTACTTGGGTTGACGACCTGAGTATGAGAGTTGGAATTACTCGAGGTTGGGCATCTAAATCTTCTTTAGGATTTTATCTTGCCTCCTTAGGTCCGATAATATTAGCGAAACCTGTTGTATTGTTTTCTTTATTTAAGGACCTTGAAGTACAGGATTCGTTGATTTCCGTTAATTCGTGCTTGGATTTAAGAAGGATAGGGTTTTTCGATCCACCATGTGATGTTCCTTCATTAGGTATCATTTTGCCTCCTTAGGTCTGATAAGATTAGTGAAACGTGTTATATTGTTTTCTTTATTTAAGGATCTTGAAGTGCGGGATTCGTTAATCTCCGTTAATTCATGCTTGCATTTAAGACCCGCCATGTGATTTTCCTTCGTTAGGTATTTTCTAAACATGTGATTCAGTCAATCCCTATTTGTGTTGAAAATTGCAGGATTAGTTAATTAGAAAGGATAATTTGATCACGGAATTTGCAAATTCCTACTTGCGTTCAAAGATGGCAGGATCGGTCATTCCATCATGTCGCTTTCCTCCACATGGGGCATGGGATTCGTCAAGCCCCGTCCGCGTTTAAGAAAAACAAGAGTCGTTAACCCCTACTCGGGTTTTACTTTATCTTCGAAGCTTGATCAGACTGTCATTGCAATAAAAATAGTAGAGGAAAACAAACGAGGCAATCCCCTCGACTACTACATGTAATAAACAATTCCTTAAAATTCACAAAGTTTTCTCATCCTTATATAATTGATTGAAAGAAGACGACCACTCAGTGTGTGAAGGCAGCAGCCATATCAGCCGCCACCTTATGTTATGGGCTCAGTGAGTTAATGGGATCGAAATTCCTTAAGGTTTTATCTATTTTGTGATGATTTGAAAAAATAATCATTTGTTTTGTATGAAATAATTAGTCAGCATAACATTTTCATTAGTGATAATAGTTTTTGTCTAAACATATTTGCCGACAATAAGATTATTTTCCATTATTTCATTTTTATAAGTAATATCGATAATTATTTTTTGGAAAATTTTCTCTAAATCATTCATTTTTCGCGAAAATAAATCGATTAGTGAGCTTTAGGGATTGGCATTCCCCTAGTCTAAGTAATTCATTGTTATCTACTTGGTGAGTTTTAGGGATCGTTATGCCCTTAATTAGTTTGGAGAAAGGGCATTAACTTAAGAGAATTTAGAGATCAATATTCCCTCTTAGAATTTAGGGATTGTTATTCCTTGAGTGAGTTTTAGGGATCGTTACCTCCTTAGAGAACTTGAGGAATCGATATTCTCTTGTAAAATTTAGATTCTCTTGCCTAGTTTAGGGATAGGTATTCCTTTTAACAAATTAAGGAATCGGCATCCTTTCCGTGAGTCTTGATTATGCTTTGGGAAGGGAGAATTGGGGAATTAAGCATGGGCATTGCATTATGAATATGAAATGAGTGTAGTTGACTTGAGACGAGGATGCTTGATGAACGTGCGGTAGCCGAAATAATATTACTGTTTTGAGAGAGTTCATCTGGCCTTGTCAAGAGTAAATTGACATGAACCTCATCTCATATGGAAAGATTTGAAAGCAAATTCATTTTTGCTATTGCTTTCACTTTCATTTTGTTTAATAAAAAATTTAAACAAAAGAAAAAGGAATCTATTAGGCCTTTAAACCTATTTTGAAACCCCTGATGTGATAGGTTTCAAGTTTAAAAAAATGAGGTTTTTGCTCTCTTTGATGGGTAGATTTTGAGTTTCAGGTGAAACTTGTAAGACGCCTAAAACTATTCACCCCTAGGCACACGTATATCTAGTCTTTGATCGTGATAAATGTATTCTTCAATTTGTAGAAGATCAATCTTTTTAGGTGTTGACTCTTTGTAAATTCCTTTTGGGCTACAAACAACAACCAAAGAATGATTACAGAGATGATTTTGGCAGTAACGCGTGACCAAAGCAGTTTAAAAGTCACATCCAATTCAACTACCCCGCCATCAACACCAGATCCAGTTCATTTCTAGTGCGAAGTCAATTTATTATATGTGCCTTGCTCACCATTTCACGATTGGCAGTGGAGTAAAAGGGATAAGAACGTGAGGTCGATTGAAGAAGATATGAGCTGAAATGACAACTTGCTCAACCCCTGCATGATTGATATTTTTTCTGCAAATGGATGCAAAACTAAAGTTTTGTCTCCAGTGAAATTAGGCAACAATTCCTTACACCACTGCATGACGGACTCTTCAATGCTCAGACGGCTTATTCCCGTTTCCTTATACCTTGTTTCTCATGATTTTTCGTTTATTTTTTCGAGAAATATACTAAAAATAAACCTCAGCTTTCACCTAATAACCACTTACAACCTCTACTTTTAGAAACACCAAAGATATACATGAATTTTACCTTTGGGGACCATTATACACCTGACATGACCTACCTCCAAGGGGCCTATTGCAGAAGCAAGCACTTGAACAATAAAACATGGAAGGGGGAGGTGAGGGGTTCAAATCCCCACATTCTCAGGGGGATGGGGTGGGGACGCATAAATTTCAAGAGTGGGTTTCAACTCCCACGCCCGCAAGGTAGGGCAAAAGTCTGAGAGTAAGTGTAGAGTAGGAATAGAGTAGGACTGACAAAAAAAAGAAAAAAGAACAATAAAATAGACAAAATAAGAAAAAAAATCGAACATCAATTATGGTCTGGTCAAGTGACTTACCTCTATGGGAGAGTAGCAATAAATTCCACCATAGGTCAATCAATACAATTAAATTTACAACCATACTCGAGTCACTCAAATATTTTTAGTGTTTTCTAACTCCCATTTACACCCAATAACTTATAAAATATTTCGTACTAGACCTCCTCATAAAATAATGGGATAAGTGCTACAAAAGTCCTAAAACTTGTCACGAAAATGTAATTGAGTCTTAAAACTTGTAAAAGTACAATTAAGTCCTAAGATTTATTAAATTGTTTCAATCGAGTCCTAAAGTTAACATTATCGAATTTTTTAATGGAAAATGCTGACATGGCGCGTACGTGAAATTTTAAATAATTTTCATTTTCACGTGGCTTTTTAAATTATTTTTATTCAATTTTAAAAAAATTAGATTTAAAAACTAAATAAGAAAAGTTGAAATTTATTTTTAAAAATTGTTAAAAGAATGAAAAAATGGTAGTCGCCGCCCATCACCGGAGGGGCCGCGATGGTCGCCGGCCCCTCTAGCAACGGTCGTCGGCCCCTTTTGCAATGGGCGTAGCTACCATTTTTTTTTTTTTTTTTTTTTTTAATTTTTTAAAAATGAATTTTAACTTTTCTTTTTAGTTTTTAAATCTATTTTTTAAAAGTTGAATAAATAATAATTAAAAAAGCCACATGGAAAATAAAAATTAATTTTAAATGCCACATCAGCATTTTCTGTTAAAAAGTCAATGGCGTTAACTTTATGACTCGATTGAAATAATTTGACAAATTTTAGGACTTGATTACACTTTTTGCAAGTTTTAGACTCAATTGCATTTTCTTAAAAAGTTTTAGGACTTCGTAGCACTTATCCCTAAAATAATCTTTGAATCTTGCAGAGGAATAAGTTACATGTCTAACTTCCCTTAGGTGTTTTATAGGACTAAACTTGATGGCATCCTAAGACCACACCAATATAAAAAAGGTAATGATGCGGTTCATGAATATTTCTTCTTGAGAAAATTGCCCAGTCAATAACAAGAACAAGATGCGATTTTTCAAGAGCGAAAAGAAATCGAAACTCCCAAGAACCAAAGATGAATTCCCTTTTGACAAAGATAACTACAACCAAACAAGGGAAAATAACAGCAAAATATGCATTCAGATCATCAATCACACAAGCGAGAGAGACAAAAATACAGATTTAGCCAACAAGCACATATTCAAGGGAAGGAAAAAGGACCACCTAAGAACAAGAGGAAAATGGTTGAGCAAATGCGGATCGTATTTCATCACAAGTGCGAGGCCCATCGGCACGATCAAACAGATTCTCAATCGATGCAAACGTCATTGAATGATCAACAAAAAAAGAAAGGGGAAAGAACATAAAGAAGCAGAGAACATGACCGTGGCAATCATGAATCTTCTCATTTCGACAGGAAATTTAAACCATAAAAGACAGAGGAGACATCAGTTCTACCGTTAAGAAACCAACTTTGCTGGTGTTCTTGAGTTTGATTGTCAACATGGGTTGTTCAAATGCTTTAGATCTCAAGTTCTTTCTTTCTTATGGATGACGACTTCATGTCTTTTCTGTCTAGCCTACCTTCATCTTTATTTTAGCCTTTTTATTTCAATTAAGGAATTATGAGACAAATGATGTCTAAACTTTATCCTAAGGTGCAATGCAATTACTGAACTTTCAATTTATTTAAAGCAGTCATTAGGCTTTTTGTCAATGTTCAACTTAGTCTTTGAACTATACAATAATGTTCAATGTTGTATTTTGACTAAATTGAATATGTATCAAAAGTCTAATGACCACATTTCATAATTGGCTACAATTCAAGGATTATATTGAACAAATTAAAAGCTCATGAGTTATTTATGTCATTTTCGCTGGTAAGATTGTCAAAGTAGAAAAAATGACATAATTAGTTCCTAAATTTTTAATTTGTTCAAATGTGATTCTAGATTTGTAGCTTAATATGCAATGTGGTCTATAGAGTTTTGAAGTATATTTAACCTAGTCCATGAATTATATGAAAATGTTCAATGTTGTCTTTCTATTAATTTAAGTCCAAGGACAACATTTAGGGACACAATTGAACATACACTAAATGCTCAGACATCCCTTTATAAAAATTAAAGTGTAGAGACAGCATTGCATATTTGGGTAAAGTTTAGAAATTATTTGTGCCACGATCCCATAATTGAAATGAAAAGCTAAAACAAGGACGAAGGAAGAATAGACAAAAAAGACATGAAGTCATCATCAATAAGAAAGAGAAGAACCTGAGATCGAAGCACTTGAACGACCCATGTTGACGATCAAACTCAAGAACATGAGTAAATTTGGTTTCTTGATGGTAAAACTATTGACCCCTCTCTCTCTCTTTCGTTTAAATTTTGTGTCGAGTTGAGAAGATTCATGGTTGACATGGTCGTGTTCTTTATTTCCCGATGTTCTATTTTTGTTGCTCGTTCATTGATGTTTGCAAGAAATTGAGAATCTGTTCGATTGTGCGGATGCACCTCGACTTGCAAAGTGAAGTACAATCCAAATTTGCTCGACCATTTTCCTCTTGTTCTTGGGTGGTCCTTTTTCCTTCCCTGAATTTGTGCTTGCTGGCTAAATCCGTATTTCGTCACTCTCACTTGTGTGATTGATGATTTAAATGTGTATTTTGCTGTTCTTTTTCTTGCCTCGTTCGCTTATCTCCGTCAAAGGGGAATTCATCTTTGGTTCTTGGTGTTGGAGAAATCTTCGTGAAGTGTTTTGAAGTTGACAAAACGTTTCCATCGCCCAGTCCGAAGGTTTGCGTACTCGTTAGTTAAAGTCTCAAGACTTCCGGACAGCGACTCAAGACTCAAAGTCTATCCTCATTGATAGTCTCTAATCCGTTGAAGAAAGGTTATCCAGAACTGGATGTTTTGTTCAGGATTTAACCTTATTATCTGGAAAAGATCTCGTGGTTGGAGAAGACGTATAAGAATCCTTTGATTGATCAAGATTGATTCAATGACTGAAGATTCGATGATTGTTTAAATATTATTGGAAGGTTCTACTTATGGAAACCGAGATCCTGATTGTATGGGCGAACAGGATTGATGGGCTATCAACACGTTCCTTTAATAGCTCGAACAATCTTCCTAATTGATTCTGTCCAACGGGTAGATTGGAGGAATTCCTTTGGTAAGTGCCAACGGGTATGATGGCATAAAGGAGTATATAAGGAAGACGTTCTTAGTTGTTCGAGGTGTGCGCGATAGAAAAATTCCAAAGTCTGAAGCTCCTATTTGTTTAGATAAATCCTTTGAGCGAATACTTGTATACAAAAGAGAGTCTATATTTGTGAGAGACCTTGAGGAGGTGTGGTAAAACATCTACACTGTGGAATCAAGGCAAAGCTGTGCTGTAACTTCTCTTTTGATCATAGTGAAATCCAGCCGGTGGGCAGGCATCGGTGCGGAAGAGTGGACGTAGGCTTGGAATAAGCCGAACCACTATAAATCCTGTGTTCAATTTTCTCTTCCTCACTCTCTCTACCTCAATCGTATTTCATTTTGTTAATTAAGAGAGAATTTACTTTCTATCATATGTTAAGAATCGCTTCCGTATATCGATAAATTGTTTAGGCACCTATTCACCCCCTCTAGGTACTCATACTAGCAATATCAATTGGTATCAGAGCCTGTGTACTTACTTTATTTGAAGTGTTTTACTTCATAGTAAAAGATCCATGGCTAGTATGCTAGCACCGTGGCTGATGGAAGGGCAAAGCAATACTGACCACCCTACTTTGATGGAAAGGATTACAACATCCGGAAGAACAAGATGAAAGCTTTCCTACGATCAAAGGATCCTCCTGGAATGGGATGTTGTAGAAAAAGGAATTACTTCTACCACCGCATCGCCTACGAAAGAGGAAAAGAAACTGAAGAAACCAGCGGAATGTCTCAAGAAGAAATAATCAAGAGACAAACACTCGATGCAAAAGCAATTTACTCCTTATATTGTGCTTTATCACCAACTGAATATAATAGAATATCTTCTTGTGGTACAGCAAAAGAAGTTTGGGACAGATTGCATATCACCTATGAAGGAACAGACGAGTGAAGGAAACAAGAATCAACATTCTTCTCGGTCAATATGAAGCCTTCGAATGAAACCAGGAATCAATATCCGACATGTTTAGTCGTTTACGTATATTGTGAATGGTCTTGAAAATCAAGGTCAACCAACTTCTGATCCCATGAAGGTAAACAAGCTACTGCGTGGACTCTCCAGGGATTGGAATCACATAAAGACTTCGATAAGAGAGACGCAGAGAATCATGCCACTATCTGTCGACGAGCTGATTGGAACTCTTCAGTCCTATGAAGTGGAAAGGATCAATGAAGATGAAGATCCAAAAGGTAAGAAATCCATTGCATTAAAATCAAATGATGATTCGATGATACAGATTCTGAAGATGATATGGACGATGAGGAGCTTGCTCTCATGATAAGAAGATTCAGAAAACTAAATAGAAAAGGAAGAAGGTTCAACTCAAAGAAACAAAGCTTTCAAAGACAGCAGACCAAGTCTCATTAATGATGAGGAACCAAATAAAGATGTAGTCCGCTTTGAATGCAAGAAAAGGGACACATCGACCCAACTGTCCTCTTTCCTCAAGAAGAAGAGAGGAAAAGCTGAAAAATTTCGAAAAGCTCTCAAAGCCGAAACCCGGAGTGATACCGAGTGTGAAGAAAGTGATAATGAATATGCCAATCTATGTTCGATGGCACAATCGACTCGGACTCTAGATCGACTCGGGATCGATTCGACATGGTGAATTTGAGGCAAGTGATTTTAAAATTCCTGTCAAAGTTTCTAAATATATTGATGAACTATGCTTTAGTCTTAAGACTTCTCTCAAAAGAATTTCCGAACTGAAAAAAAGAAAACTCAGCTCTAAAACAAAAGGAAAATGTTTTAGCGAAAGAGTTAAAAGTCTAGACTTGTCTATTTCCAATCTTAAAGAAAATGAAGATAATCTTTTAAAAGAAAATGCTTTTTTAAAAACAGACTTATCAAATATATCAAAGAAATTTTCTATAGGGTCTGAAAAACTTGAGAAAATTCTTTCGGACAAAGACCTTACTTCAATAAGTCCGGTCTAGGTATGACAGAAGAAACAATCCCCTTGATTGATTTTCCTAAAGTAAAAGAAAGAATTAAGAAAAGACTCTCGAGTGAGGTTTACAAAAATCACTTCAAGAAAGTTTTTGTAAAACCCGAAGGTAGAAATGCTCTCGGATGTTCTAAGTGCAACAGTCCGGATCACTTTGAAAAAGAGTGTCCTATGGTATGGAAACCTGTTAAGAAAGTATGGGCTATCACCGTTTATCTTACTAACACCAAAGGACCCAAGAAAATTTGGGTACCAAAGAAAGCTTGAGACTTTAGTTTAAATGCAGGTCTCCGTCAAGAAACAGTAAAGTGGTATCTTGACAGCGGATGCTCAAGACACATGACAGAGACTCAAATTGCTTTATAAAGATTGCTCAAGTAAATGGTGGAAAAGTTTCATTTGGAGGAAACAGCAAAGGAAGTATTGTGGGATTTGGAACCGTGAAAATTGGAACTCTCACAATAAGTAATGTTTCCTTAGTGGAAGGACTCAATTACAATCTTCTCAAAGATTAGTCAATTGTGTGATACTGGTTTCAAGATCTTCTTTCAAGAAGGAACATGTTCGGAATCGGTTTAGACTCTACTCAGTCTTTCATGGGTCGAAGACATGGAAATATCTATCTTCGGATGTGAAACCAAATGAATCGCAATGCCTTATCTCAATTCAAGACGAAGCAAGCTTATGGCACAAAAAGCTTGGTCATGTCAACATGAAGCAATTAGCCAAAATCTCTTCAAAACAGCTTGTTCGAGGACTACCCAGATTGCCATACCAAAAGACTGATTCATGCACTCCATGTATTCTGGGAAAGCAGAATTCGCACCAGATCCAAAAGGCGAGAAGAGTCTAGTGCTGTGGCACTCGTTTCTGAAATTGAACCAAAGAGCATAGAAGAAGCTTTATCTGATGAAAGCTGGATTGAAGCTATGCAAGAAGAGCTCAGACAGTTCAGCATAAATGATGTCTGGGAATTGACATCCAAACCAAAAGGTAAAACTGTTATTGGAGCTAAATGGGTTTTCAGAAACAAGATGAACGAGAAAGGAAAAGTCGTACGAAATAAAGCAAGACTTGTGGCCAAGGGATATACGCAAGAAGAAGGAATAGACTATGATGAGACTTACGCTCCAGTGGCAAGGTTAGAAGCTATTCGACTATTACTTGCGTTTGCTTGTTATAAGAATTTCAGGTTATTCCAAATGGACGTCAAAAGCGCCTTCCTAAATGGATTTATCCATGAGGAAGTTTATGTGGAACAACCACCAGGGTTTGAAGACCCAAAGAAGCCGACTCGCCTTGGGCCGAAAAAGGCTTTGTATGGTTTAAAGCAAGTACCTCGGGCTTGGTACGACAGATTAAGTAAGTTCCTAATACAAAATGGTTTTGTCAAAGGTAAAGTAGATACGACTTTATTTATCAAGAAGGAAAACAAAAGTTTCTTACTTGTTCAAATATATGTGGATGATATTATTTTTGGATCCTCTAATGAAAGTCTCAGGCAAGAAATTTTCAAAGTCTATGCGGGATGAGTTTGAAATGAGTATGATGGGAGAGTTAACATTCTTTCTTAGTCTTCAAGTAAAACAATTGAAGGAAGTAACTTTTATTTATCAAGAAAAATATGTTAATGATCTTGTCAAAAGGTTTGGACTGGAAAAGTGCAAAAAGACCGACATACCAATGTCAAGTTCTTTAAAGATAGACAAAGATGAAGAAGGGAAGAAAGTTGACCAAAAGCTGTACATGAGCATTATTGGATCACTTCTTTATTTTACTGCCTCTAGACCTGATATTTTGTTGAGTGTTTGCATCTGTGCTAGGTTTCAATCGAGATCCTAGAGAATCTCATCTCGTCTTTGCGAAACGCATCATTAAATACGTTGCTTCATCATCAAGCATCGGTCTTTGGTATCCTAAGAAGGAGACTTTAATCTTCCGGGGATATTCGTGACGCAGATCCGGCCGGTTGCGAGTTGATAGAAAGAGCACTTCAGGAACTTGCCGCTTGCTTGGAAGGGGACAGTGTCGTGGTTTTCAAGGAAACAAAGCACTTTGTGTCTCTTTCAACAACGAAGCGAGTATGTAGCTCTTGGAAGCTGCTGTTCGCAAATTCTATGGATAAAACAACAGCTAAGAGATTTTGAAATTGAAGACTCATGCACGGAGATTAATTGCGACAACACCAGCGCTATCAACCTCACCAAAATCCAATTCTCCACTCAAGAGCAAAGCATATAGAGATTCAACATCACTTTATTAGAGATCATGTTCAAAATGGAGATTTCAATTCAATTTGTTGACTCAAAGAATCAACTCGGCTGATATACTCACAAAGCCTTTGGAGAAAATCAATTTGAGTCTATACGGTCCAGACTCAACATTTTGAGGTATGAGGATATCAAAGTCTAAAGACTGTCAGACTCAGGCTAACAAGACTTTATCTACTGTCTTGGCTCGACCTTCAGACTGTAAGTCTTTCTCTCTCCAATCTTATCTTGAAAAGGTACGATCATCAGGCTATGTTTAAATTGTTGCTATATTTAATTAACGTAAATATTGCATCGATTCATTTTCAAAAGGGAAGTTATTTTTGAAATAACTATTTTTGCGGATAAAGACAATTATTTTGAAAAGGCATATTTTTATTTCCTTTGTGACGGTTCGTTTACTCTTCTTTTTAACCGATTGTGCACTGTCGATTTCTCTTCACTTTTCTATTCACTTTTCTCTCAAAAACCCTAGAAAGCATCGATCCTCAATTCCCGTTTGTCTTTTTCGCTCAATCTTCAAAAAGTTGTCATCTTTTCTCGGAAAGTCAAGCAAGGAATCTTTCAAACACCGAGAAAGATGTCATCTTCACGAAAGTCCTCAAGAATCGCAAGCGGGGACCACAGAGAATGAGTGAGGGGCCTACGCACTTCGATCTTACAAGATGAAGTTACTCCAGATTAGCAACCGAGCCCACAACATTCTCGCAGCGTCATTCTCCACCATCTAGTCCTCAAGGCGTTGTTCATCGGCATCGGGAAGAAATCATCGAGGATGCGGACCCGTAAGAGTTCAAAAGCCCGCTTTTATTTACAAGCTATATCGTGCCTTAAAAGGAATTCGTACTCCTTTGAACTATGTTGATGAGTTTCTTAGAGACAAAGGATATAGGAACGAATATATCTTTCGCGAAAAATGGAAAGTTTGGGAATCGCTCGTAAAAAGGGGTGGCCGAGGAAACCCTTGCGAATATCCCAAGTGATCCTCGTGACTGGGGACCGAATCCTGTAGATGGGAATGACGATGACAATCTGTTCAGTCTATTTCAACCAAAAATGGGTATTGCGGCTGAAATTCAAGGAAAAGGGAGATTTGTTCAGATCAAAGGAACAAAAGGATCTCAGACTCGAAATTGCTGAAGCGTGGGGTAATAAACCCTAGGAGTGTGGACTTTGATTTTCCTGGATGCCGTGAAAGTGAACTTGAGGGAAAAGTTCGGTTATCTTCAACTTGAAAAGTTTTGCTCGACTCAACTGAGGCTTATGCTGAATTGACTGCATATTTCTATTCAAATCTTAACTTTTTGGATGCGAATAGATTCTCCTTCAGTGTTAAAGAACAAGACTATGTTGTGGATATAAATATGCTGGCAGATGTGTTAGAAGTTGAGAGAGGCAGATATCAACCAATCAAAGTTTCCATTGCTCGGGCCACACTTGAACTGGTGAAGGACAGGAGAACGGATGAGAAGATCACCTACTCACGGATGAATGCATTCAACATCTTGCTTCACAAGATTGTGATCAATTGCCTTCGGCCGAAATCAACTTCCAAAACCGATGTTTCAAGCTCGAGGCAAAGTTGATGTATGCCATCCTCTCGTGGTAATAAGTTTTCTCTCCCTCATACCGTTATGTTTCACATGTATAGAGCAGTGATGAAGGACAGAGGTCAACTCCCTTACCCAAGCCTTGTTACTGAAGTTATTCGGACATCCGAATATTCAGCCTCCGCAAATCTTTTGTGTTCGATCATGCGATCATATGGTGGTAGGACTGAAAATGGTGACCAAAATGCGTCCGAAGGAACCGAGCAAGGAATTGGAGAAATTCAAGGAGAAGACTCCCGCCAAATCTCATCAACTCTCTTCTCGCTGCTAAGAGAAAAGGGAAGGAGCCCATGGCTTCTTCATCAAAGAGAAGAAGAGCTCTCCTCGTTGAGGATGAAGATGATGACGAAGACATCACCATCTCTGCAATGGCTTTGAAGAATTTAGGTCGTCCTGTTCCACAGAAAGAATCGGAACAAAAGACGAAAGAAGCAGAGGAGAAGGAAGAAGAAGAAAGAGAAGCAGAGGAGAAGGAAGAAGAAGAAAGAGAAGCAGAGCAAGAAGCAGAGGAAGAAAGACCAAGAAGAAAGAAGAGAAGAAGGAGAACCCGAGGAAATCTCTTCTCCACCCGTAGGCATGGAAACAGGGGGAGATCGGAGAAAGGAGTGACGTCTTCATATCCCGATGCAAGTGAAGGAGTCACCACTCGCCCGCACCCGGAAGATGTTTATGCATCTCGGTTTCCCGGAAGAAGGTCATGAAGTGTCATCGCCAAATCTGCAAGATTATGCCGATCTACCATCTTCGCAGATCGAGCCGAAGCAAGTACTCGGGCCGATAATGGAGCAGATTTTCGCGAATCATGGATATTCTCTTGGAGATGAAAGGTCGATTTATGCCTTGGGATGCGAAGTTCAAAGTTTGAAGAATGAAAGTCAAGCTTCTTCCTGTTCATTGAATGATAAGATGCAAGCCCTCTCTATTCGTAATCAGGCCAATGCCAAGAGTGAGGAGGTTGTACAAACCAAGGAAGACTTTAAAAGGCTGGAAGGCATCGTTCAGTCTATGGAAGATTTCCAGCTTGTCCGCATTCCCAAGACTTCATCTCATCCTTTTTAATGATGACAAAAAGGGGGAGAGATGCATGATTTGATCAAAAACTTTCAATCATTTTTAACTCGTTTGTTGGATTGTGTTGTTGTTTAACTGTTTTTGACAGACTTTGACTTTGTTTTGTGTCCGGATGAGAACCGAACTAGACTTGGACTTGACTGCTTCTATTAACAAGTATTGATATCTTATGGATGGTTTTATTATATACTAGACTAACCTATTTTCTGTGGTTGCAGATTCTAGTGTTAATCTTTTAGCCATTCATCTCTATAAGATATGCATATGTGTTTGAGAAATGTTTTGCAGGTCAATGTTATCCAAATCTGCAGGAAGGTTTTGTCACCATCAAAAAGGGGGAGATTGTTGGAGAAATCTTCATGAAGTGTTTTGAAGTTGACAAAACGTTTCCATCGCCTAGTCCGAAGGTTTGCGGACTCGTTAGTTAAAGTCTCAAGACTTCCGGACAGCTAGACTCAAGACTCAAAGTCTATCCTCATTGACAGTCTCTAATCCGTTGAAGAAAGGTTATCCAGAACTGGATGTTTTGTTCAGGATTTAACCTTATTATCTGGAAAAGATCTCGTGGTTGGAGAAGACGTATAAGAATCCTTTGATTGATCAAGATTGATTCAATGACTGAAGATTCGATGATTGTCTAAATATTATTGGAAGGTTCTACTTATGGAAACCGAGATCCCGATTGTATGGGCGAACATGATTGATGGGCTATCAACACGTTCCTTTAATAGCTCGAACAATCTTCCTAATTGATTCTGGTCCAACGGGTAGATTGGAGGAATTCCTTTGGTAAGTGCCAACGGGTATGATGGCATAAAGGAGTATATAAGGAAGACGTTCTTAGTTGTTCGAGGTGTGCACGATAGAAAAATTCCAAAGTCTGAAGCTCCTATTTGTTTAGATAAATCCTTTGAGCGAATACTTGTATACAAAAGAGAGTCTATATTTGTGAGAGACCTTGAGGAGGTGTGGTAAAACATCTACACTGTGGAATCAAGGCAAAGCTGTCTGTAACTTCTCTTTTGATCATAGTGAAATCCAGCCTATGGGTCATCGGTGCGGAAGAGTGGACGTAGGCTTGGAATAAGCCGAACCACTATAAATCCTGTGTTCAATTTTCTCTTCCTCACTCTCTCTACCTCAATCGTATTTCATTTTGTTAATTAAGAGAGAATTTACTTTCTATCATATGTTAAGAATCGCTTCCGTATATCGATAAATTGTTTAGGCACCTATTCACCCCCTTTAGGTACTCATACTAGCAATATCACTTGGGAGTTCCGATTTCTTTTCCCTTTCGAAAAATTGCAATTTTTTCTTGTTATTGATCTGGCAGAGTAAAATGAGAGCAAAATTTTCTACTTTCGTTGAATCATAGTGAATAATGTGAAGGTTTTTGTAATGTAAAATCTCATGCTTTAAACTCACAATTAGTTCATGGTCTCGGCTAATAGTTCTAATCAAGTAGAAATGGAGGTTAAGGGAAGTACAAGCTGTTATAGATGGAGAAGGAGAACCTTTTGAATACTCAAATTTGGTTAAAAAGTGTAATGACTATCGAAGGAGGATTTTAAACTTTATCACAAGAAGAAATGCAAGTTCAATTGTACAATTTTAGTAGTCCCATGCTGAGTAGAAAGGCGGGCGAAGCTTTACTAATAAAGACTAGTCTTGCTTCTCCAGCTCCACCAAAGCATTTAAAAAGAGTGCTCGAGAATAAAGCCTAATCAAAGCGGGCAAATAGAAAGATCGTGTAACTTGATAGGTGCAACCACGATGGCTTGTTCCACAACCGTAGTAGTGCTTTTTCTTCTTCTTATTCTTCTTCTTCTTCTTCTTCATAGGTTGATTCAGCAGCTTCAGTGACCTCCATGGTTAGTCTTTGTATTGCAGGTTCTAATCCTGCAATGGATTCTTGTTGACCAGTCTCAAGAGGGATAGCTTTGCTCCTAGGTTCGAGGGGTGGCTCCATCTCGATTGTGGATCTAATAAGCTCCATCAGACCTCTCGCCTCTACAGTGAAGCTTCCGGCCACTGCTTCCACAGCAGGACATGAGTAGAAGTGAGCGCTTCAGGTGGATAAGCTTCGATGCTCTCAACCTGGTTTGGATCATTTGACTATGGCTTCGTGTTCTTTACAATCAAAAGCTTGATCACAAGGGTCCAAATCAAGGTCTCCATCTCGCCTTATTAAATTCAATCAACTCCCTCCCCCTTTGTGGGGGGATGGACCCCTACGAGTGAGTAGAAAAGGGAGGAGGAAAGAGACCCTAGCGAACCTTCATAATTAGTGAACAAGTGTAAGCTTCACCGCTTGACAATATGGAGTACCGACCACACCGAGGGACAGGCCCCGAAGTGAAGGACGGGAATGAGCGGAATCAATGTGTTCCAATTTCTTGCCTTGCATCAACCATCCAATGGACCATGGACTAAACGGTCACTGCCTGAAAGGACTATGTCTAGGGGACCGGTTACTCACAAGACCTTACCTTTTGTTTTAATCATCATTTCGCAGTGCACTCACTTGCACTCATGTGTGATGGACCATGATTCTTTTATACTTGAATACTTGTGAGTGGAGTTTGGGGTTAAGAGTGAGTGATGTAGTAGGGATGATACAACTAGTTCATGAGAGCGGTGTCAGAATGATTGGTACTAGAAGTTCTATGATAAAACGATTATATCTCTAGGAGCTTTGAAGGCGGAGTTAATTTCTGTGCATAAACTAGTTGGGATGCCACTCTCCTAATAATGCCAATCATTATTGTGCCTAAAGTGTTCAGTGTGTCTTGCTAGATGGACTAGATATTTGAGCTAAGTTAGATATGGTATGATATGATGTGAGGATGATATTCGCTGTACTATTTTTAGGAACAACTATAGAAGGAATGCTAGCTTGGTGCTTTCAGCTCACTAGGTGCCACACAGACTATTTCACGGCCAAGGAACTATCAGCCTATGACAAGTGGTATTAGAGCAGAATTCCTTCAATAAGTGAGTTTGAGTAAGAGAAAACCTATGGTCTACTCGTTCCTACGAGGCGTAGAGTCAATCGTTGAGGCAAAACCTACTTAGACAAAGTGTGGCTCTTGGTTAGCTTCTAAGATGACAACAAGGGCACATGAAAGAATTGATTCCTTGCGAATAGGGAAAACAATCTTGGATCTATAGGCAAATCTCAAGATGGGTTTGCTACGACATTTTTAATCGGGAAAGAAACCTCCATTAGTCTATTGAGATCGAGAAAAGCTTAGTAGGTGAAATAGGATCATGTCAAATAGTGTAGTTGGCTCCAAAAGCCACAATTGTTAGGGAAAGCACAAGCGACCAAGTTGCCTGAACAACTGCAATCAAAAGAAGCTACCAATGGAGTGGCTTGTTTAGTTGGGCAAGCGTTTCCATTCGATGTTGATCCAAAGTGGCGCATTAATGGTTGATGAACTATTCAATGTATGACCTCGAGGAGCGCTTTAATAGTTGAAGAATGCAGGGAAGTCGCATAATAGCCCACAACGAGAGCATTGTGGAATTCTCACCCTGGGGGGGAGAATGTCACAAACCATGATTTTTCCGTACTCAAGTACCCTTGTAAGTGGAGTTTTGGTTATCAAGTGAATAGTGAATGATGCATAAGGAATGATACAACTATTTTGTGATAGTGATGTCAAGAAAGTTGGTGTTAAGAGTTCTAGGATATAACGATTACATCTTTACAGAGCTCTAGAGGGTTGGGGGGTTGGCTTTCGGTGCACAAACTGATAAAGAGTATATGCTGTTTTCCTCATAAGGCCATGGTAGGTCAAAACTAGCTATTGTGCGTAAAGTGTTATGTTTGTCTCAATTGATGGACTAGACACCCGAACTAAGCTGTACATAGTACAATCTGGTATGAGGATGATATTCGCTGTACTATTTTAAGGAATGAATATAGAAGGAAGGTTGGCTTGGTATTCTTGATTCACCAGGTGTTGCATGGGCTATTCCACCGCCAAGGAATTGCCGAATATTGACACACACCTCTCACAAGAACTAATCACTCAATTCACTCTCTCTTCCCCCGTTAGTTGTTTTGCACTTGCTCAAAAGGCAGCCCAAATCCTAATGTTGGTGCCTATGGTAGTCTCGACCTACTCGAGAGTTCTAGATATATGCAACCACAAGCTAGTAAGCCTGGTATGGTGGTGAACTAGGTAGAAATTTGAGGGAGCTAATTAGGCGTTTGAGAAAAAACTAGAGAGATGTATACTATGATAGTCCTAGATAATTTTTGGAGAGAGAGAAAGAGAGAAGGAGGAGGAGGAGGAGGAGAAGAAGAAGAAGAAGAAGAGGTGTTAATTGCATAGTAACAAGTCGATGTGACTATCCAAGGTCATGGGGAGTGTTAATCACTTAAGGGTATTCATATAATTTGCTATCGTCATTCAAGTGGTCTATCATTTTTGGAAACATTGACAAAATTGTGGTCGTCCTTGTAATTTATTTTACTATGCGGTGTCCTGAGATAATTTGTTATTGAGAAGTTAAAAGCTTTATCGAATTTGGCAGCGATGCAAGGTGGTCACTTATAGATTACTTCTTGTGAATTTTTATTATTTAGCGCACTAAATAAAGTTGCTGCGAAAGAGTTATAATAATTAGAGCTTAAATGTGATGGATTTTACCCTCTCGCTTCGTGCATCGACATACTTAAAATTAGAATAACATTTTGTTGGTCTAGATTTGAAGCTTCTTGAAATCAAACAGTGACACCATAAACAAAGAAATAAAAGGAAACCCCATTTGTAAAACAGTTCTTTTTGCAATTGATGAAAATTAAAGCACGATCCTTTTAAGATTCCTTGTAGGGTCATTTATAACCCTTTTGTGCTACTTCTTTTTTAAGCTTGGTATACTGATTCGTGGGTAACTTTATGTTTCTTCTTAAAATGGACAAATTAGAGAAAAGAAGCAGCAGTGGTAACGAAAGAATTCCCAAACTTGTCTCCAGAGATTGTATTAGAAATGTCATACGAGCCTCCTATCGACTCAATCATGCACTGCACATGGATCTGCAAGGCCCGATGCTACCTAACAAAATCACCACTTTCAACGAGCAGCTTTTGAGTAGCAACATTTACAAGCAACCGGCTCTTATCCTTGAACCGTTTTGCGCAGAGAATGACTCAACACAACCGTTTCTTTTGGTGGATATCAAGGGACATAGGGTTAGAAGGATTCACATTGATCGCTAAGAGGACTTTCGGCCATGGGCACTTGTCGAGCATTGCTATGCATAGGTTCTCTGTTAGCTCTTGATCTTGTTTTTGTTTTCAATCCCATAACAAGAGACTATAGAAGCTTAAGTAAATAATAAAACCTTTTCACTAATCATTTTTGTCACGCCCGAACCTCGTGCATGCCCACATCCCTCGGTGGTCAACTAAATTGCGACGTTCCCAGGACGCGTCACTAACCCTTTCGTTTTATGCACATGCCGTCGCTAACCCTTTTGTTTTATGCACATGCCAAGGCGAACTCATAAACCCTAGACAATAATTAAACACATGTGATAGAAAAACAGGACAACCATTTTCTCAAAACATACTTGTTGACACCCGAAATTTTCGTCGACATTTTAATCATCAATTTTGCAAAAATATAAAAAATAAAGAGCCAAAAATAAATAAATAAATAAATAAAAAGAAAAAAAAAAAAAGAGAAAAAAAGAAAACAAAAAGAAAACAAAAAGAAATGAAATGAAATGAAAAGAGAAAAAAAGAAATAAGGAAAACGAAAAAGAAAAATAAAAGAAAGAAAGAAAAATAATAGAAAAGGGGATAGGGGGATTGGACGATTTTTTTCTCTCTTGAGGTCTCTCTTTCCCGCTCTCCCGCAGTGCTCTCTCTCGGGGGCTCTTTCTCTCTGGGGATTTTTCTCTCTTTCCCGGGTTCTCTCGGGGGATCTCTCTCCTTTCTCCTTGTCCGCACCGAAACCCTAGGCCGAAACCCCGATCTCCGGGATCGGAGTTCACGAGTAGGAGAGGAATCGATTCGACTCCGAGAAGAACCGGCGACAAAGGACGAAACACCGCACGCTCCGGAGTCTCGCCTTAAAGGAACCGCCGCTCAGAGAGCAGCTTCCCCTCCGATCGAATCGCGCCGCCGTCGCCGCCGCCGCCGCCGCCGTCGCCGTCACCGTCCTCTCGGCGAATCTCGGCTCCCGCCGGCCTCGGACGGTCATCTTCATGCCCGCGTTTCCCCGAGGTTCGCTGGCTTTTCTTGACCTCTTGTGCTGAGATTCTTTTTGCGTGTCGATTTTTGGTGTGAGGAGCTCTCTAGTTGAGTCGGTGCGACGTTCGGACGCTGACTTTGGCGGACTGTCATCCTCTCTCTCTCTCGCGATTTTTCGTGAGCTCCGATCGGAGGTGAGGGTTTTCCTCTCTCTCTATTCCTCTCTTATTTGCCTGTCTCGCGCAAGTTCTGTCGCTCTCTCTTAGATCGTTCTCTCGGCTCGATCATGATCTCGTATATGGAAAACGCTAGGTTCTCGTGTCCGGTGTTGAAGTAGATCGATTTCTGTTGTAGAACAGAACTAGTTGTGATTGGATTTCATGGTCAAAATACAAGAGTAATGTTGCTGCGAATGATAGCTGTGTGATTTTAAGTTGCTAATTCTCCCTTTGCGTTTTGGTCATTAAGCTGAGATGGCTGCCATATGTTTGTGAAAATGCCTGAATGAATATCTACATAGTGTCTTCATCAGTCTATATGCAAAATGTTCATGGCTTACTTAAATCATGATGCCCATATTGATTTCATCTTGTTTAATGTTGATCCAATCAATCTGAATAATTTCAACATTATGGCATGCTTAAAACTTGTGCTCACTGGCCTCGCCGACTTCAAGTGATATTCGTTTCCACTTCGAATCAGATTGAGTTTTAGAAAGTAATAAATCTTTGTTCTGGTCTTGTTTTACTAAAATTTAGGAAGTTTTCTCGATCAAGTAGAGATCTATTGATAGATGAAACTGATGGCTGAAGTTGGCGGATATAAGCAGAAATTTGTAGAAATAGAAACATGATTTGTTACTTTTGTCGACCATTTTTAAGGTTGTAAGGTTTGCTGTGATTCATTTTTAGAACTATTATTTACCATTAGTTATGCATTATGTCCTAATTCATTTGTGACTGATTTGCATGTGCTCATGATGATCATTTTTTCAACTATCAATTTGACGGCAATTGGAATCAACTTCTCTTAAGAAGTGGGCTTGTTTTAATCTTTCCTATGATGCTGATCTCGCATGATTTGTAATGAGTTGATGATTATTGATGATGAACTTGAAGTTGATTGAATTTGATTTGCCTTGATCTGCAAATTCGTATACCTGATATATCACTTTCTGTTTTGGCTGAAACGAGGTGTTAGATAAGTTTTTTTGACTTCGAGCCCTTCTAGACATATAAAATACACCTCTAGAGCTTCGATTTGATATGTTGCACGCCCCGAACGGACGTCGTTCAGTCATCGAAAAACATCTACAGAATCTGTTGATTCTATAGTAGTTTTAGATTGATTTGCTGTTCTGATTGATTCTCTGTTTCGGATAACCTTTTGTGCAAATGACCTGATATGAGCTAGTTGCTGTGGTTTTCTGTGTTTGATGCCTTCATGAGAGCTGAAGATGGTTCGACTAGCTTTCCAACGAGCTATAATACACCCTGATCCAATATCATTAGCCACATGAAATCTTCTTTAAAAGTTAGAAAGTAATTTTGGAAAATTGTTGTGTTCTGCTTTGATGTGGAAATTTGTATGCCTATTTTGACTGATATGCTTCAGTCCTCAAAATGAGCTGGTAGATAATGTTATTAGGATTTAATGTCTTCTAGATAATTGTAATAGGCATCTCAAGCTTTAAAATGACATATTGCATGCTTAAATCAACCATCATTTGCCATGTTTAACAATTTTTTTTTTTTCTAATCCATTCTGAAATCTGGAATTTTGCCTTGGTCAGAAATGCATATTCTGTTTTTGCGTGGGTTTGATTGTCTGCCACTTTCCTATGATCTTTTAAGCATAGATTTTGAGGTTGATGATACAAAAAAAAGTATATCACGTGTGGAATGGTCTTGCTCTATTGTTCTCTTTTTTTTAGCAAAGTTCTGTTGTTTGATAATTGATATTAGATATCCACCATCAATCCAATTTCTAATACTAGTCACTTTACCTAGTAGCTTATTTGTATTCTACTGATCCAAGCTCTGTGTTTTTGTTTGTAAAGATGTCCAGAGCTATGTTGTTCTTTAGTGTCAATTTTTCTTTGCTTGCTGTCTTTTCTTATTTCTGACTTCCAAGCTCCTTTTGGCTTTCTTGAAGTTGTATATCTTTTCATGATACACTCCATTTGTGAATATAAGTATGCTATAATTGCTGCTCTATTCTTGTGTAGATTGTTTTTAGCCAATTGATACATCTCTGCTCTTGAATTTTTTTAGAAAAAATATGCATACTGAATCTGAAAAAATGTTGTCTTTTCTATGGCTAATTGCAATTGAAATTTGTCAAGCGTGACATTCTTAGTTCCAAGTCACTTTGCAATGTTAATGACTTGTGTGACTTCTTTGCATTCTGATTTAGGGTTAAATGTTTACCCAAACCTTTTTCGCATTCAACCTTATGTCATGTGCAAGTTTCACATTTTTGTATATTGTCTAGGTGATCTTACGAACTTTTAAACATGCCTTGTATTTTGTCCTGTTTGTGATTTGAATTTGCTAGATTCATGTTCATGTCTGATACCTATGTCTGTTCGTTATAATAATGATTTCTATGCGTTGTCTTAGTCATATAAGATGATGCAAGGGATCCTTGTTTCTTAGATTAGGTTTAGATTAGGATGAAGATGGAGAAGGCGTAAGGCGTAAAGATGGTGGAGGTCGATGTCCACTCCGACCGTTATCATGTAATGCTCATTTTTCCTGACACATGTCTCGGGTTCCATGTATTGTATAAAACCCGACGAGTTGCGGGTTTCCTTTCTTTCCCAATTGTTATCTCTTTTATATTTTTTAGAATTGCATGATTAGACTTAACTGCTTTTCTTGATTGTTTACTTCATGTCTTGCAATTTCATTTTCATTGTTTGTTTTCCTTTCATTTCTTAGGAATAGAATATAATGAAAGTAATCCACCACGCATGATCATTTAGTATAGAATTGACGATCCTGAAAATATAAAAAGAAATGCATGGACATGTTAGGAAAAACACAACATGCTGTTTAGGTACCGAAATGGCGCTAATAGCAATATTAGCGTAACCCAAGTCCCCGAATCTAGATATCTGGTTGCGTAGGAATCGAGGGAACACTTCCGATCCTCGATTGGGTTTTTAGCCGACCCCAAAAAATGAGGTTAGTGGCGATTCCTGTATATTTTTAGGTTGTTATAAATAACTAGATCCTATAAATAAATCCGCTGTCACGCGGGGTATGAGCTTGGGAGAGCTCGCAATGTTGAGATCAAGTACCCTTAAACCCGACCTTTCCCCTCCTTGGACATTTCAAGGGGCGGCGAGATCGGGTCGCGGCAATACATTATAAACAAACTGAGTTAAACCTATAGATTCATATACAAAGGTCTGACTTAAAAAGAAACTACTAGGCCATCTACACTCTGGACCCTTCAGCCTCGGGCTCTGGATCCTCCACGTTACGGTCTTGAAAATGGTAATCCACAACGGGGTGAGATAAAAATCTCAGCGAGTTAAACCCTAAGCCCCAACTAGGGCGAGAATTCACTCAAAAGCATCCTAAACATGCACAATCCAAAACTTACCTTGCTTAGGCGCATCCTTGCATATCAGTACATCTCATATGCACTCATAAAAGCATCATGCATAATCAAGAATTAGAACACTTCATAATACTCATTGAATATTCACAGAAGTCCCAATTATAGAGCCAAATCGTTATGAAACATTTCATTCTGTACCACACAATTTTGTACCATAATTAGGCGTGAATAACTCATATCGGTGGTTCCATCCACACATGATATTCACTCTCAATATCCAAACTCAATATTCCAACTCCATATTCCAACCCCTCATTCCAACTCAATACTCAAACTCAAGGTTCTAAAGGTGACCCTCACAAATTTTTGTTATCGTGTGGCACTTAGTCCTTGACAACAATCAGCAATAGCTTAAGACTCTAGAGATAACTCATAAGAAGTTTCTTTGTCGTGTATCACTTAGTCATTTTTCCACATATAGCAACAGTACAAGGTTCTAGAGATGGCTTCCACGGAGTTCCGCTATCATGTAGCACTTAGCCCTCGATTATGCAAGACAGTAGTGCAAAGCTTTAGAGGTGGCTCCCATGTGACTCAGTTCACCATATAGCACTTAGCCATTGACTACAATAAGTAACGGTACAGGGTTCTAAAGGTAGCTCACATGTGACTCAAGTGATCATGTAGCACTTAGCCCTTTACCTGTTCACAACCCATTCGGTTTCCTCAACACAACACATGTGATTGCCTCAACACATCACCTCATCTTTCAATAGTCATCTATTGCCATGACCATAAATAACCACCATAGCACAACCATTCATAACTCATCACGCACAAGTTCCAAGCATATCACAGGTCATCCACATCATCAAATACGCAATTTCTAGCAAACAAAGCATCAAGAACAATTACAAACTTCTACCGATCCTAATTGGTAGAAATGGTCTACTCGCGCGATCCAAGTTTAAATCTAGAAATCTAACCAAACAAGTTTGAAAAATTCTCAAATTTGAATATGTTGTAAAGGACATATAATTTTTTTTTTCATGAAGACACCTTAACCCATATAATTCTAGATTAAGCCCAGTAAATCGCTCAATCCAGTACAAAAATTAGGTCTTTTTCCAGAAAGTCTGTTTTCCAAAATCAGTTTGGTTCGAGATCCAAAACTTATCAATTTAATCTGAAATTTGACTATGTTAAATTAAAATATGTGAAAAACAACTTTTGTGAATGAACCCTTTGAAAATTGAACCTTAGAAGTTGATAGAAATCCTTGCAATACCAAAATGTCACAGATTCTAGCACAATCCGAGATTCTTTTTTGAAATGATGAAGTTGAAATATCATTCTCTTAAATCTCTAAAAATCTTGATTAAAATATATGTTATAGCTGAAGATGTCTAAAACATTTCGTAAGAAGGAAGCAACCTCAAAATCATAACACATTTCGATCCACATAAATGGCAAATGTCAAGGGTCTAGAAACCAGATCTAGGGAAAATTCACTTTATTAGACTAAACCATCATCATTAATGCTAATTTAATCAAGTAGATCAACACTAATCCATATTAAGGCTAATATAACCAAACTAGATTAATACTAATCCATCTTAAGGCTAAAATCACTTAGTACTAATTTAATTAAGCTAATTAACACTAAACTAACTCCATAAGTGCAATTAACAACCTAATCAAGGATTATGGAGTTAACTCTTTGGATTAGCGAGGCAACGGGTCCACGGCGGCGGTGGTGCGACGATGGTGAGATCCGGTGTCTACGACGGCTCCAAAGGAGGGCCGGAAGGGGCTGAAAATAGCCTTGCAAGCCTTTGCTTGCTGCTGGAGTTTCTGGTTCTGCTCGGTTCTGCTTGGGGTTGATCTCGGTAGTTGTTGGCGGACGACACGGGTGCTGGTGACCGGCAGAGATGCTGCTGGTGCTGCTGGTGGCTTTCGGTAGGGATGGAGGTGGTGCAGCAATGGAGATGGAAAGGATATGGAAGGAAGAAGAAGAAGATGAAGCAAAGCAGAAGCAGAAGCAGAAGCTGTTCTGCTGGGAGGGGGGGTTGAATGCATGCACAAGGAAGAGGGAAAGGGAGGAGAGAGGGAAAGAAATGGGGGACAAGGGTCTTCAAAGTCTTGGCATGCACCAATGGCCTTCCACCTCCAAGATCAACACACTTGAGTGCCCAAGCACAAAAGTCTTCTGCCCTCTTTGTCAACCAACCCTCCAATGGCCATTTTCCTCTTCTTTCTTCACCAAATAAATTCAATTTAGTGGCCAAAACTCCCCTGCACACAGCCCATACGAATTTCTTTTCTTTTCTTCACATTTCAATCCATTTTGAAGGCCAAAGTCCCTTAATTCTTCCCACAAAGTCCATAGGTCCTCCAATGGTTGATTTCTTCTCATTTCTTCATCATTTCACTTCATTTAGATGGCCAAAAATGCCTAGCAATCTGCCCATACGAATTTCCAATTATTTCTTCTCAATCCCTCACCAAATCAAGTCATTTTGGCAGCCCAAAATCCCATGGCCGCAGGCCATACGAATTTCCCTTCCACTCTTCATAAATTGAGCCAATTTGGTGGTCAAAATTTCAATCAAAGGTATCCCTCCGAATTTCCAAAAAATCCTATTTATCCAATTTGATTTTTCCGCAGAAATTCCTAGCTCGATAGAATTCCTTCAAAAGATGAGACAGGGTCCTAAAATAAATCGTGACACGCTTGAATGTTCGATTCCCGAAATCGTGTTCAATTCGTGGTTAAAATCAACCGGACGCAATTTTAGTACAATCCAACCTACCAGGTAGCTTTTAGGGATTTTACTGCGGTTATATCTCTTAACGGCTTTACCTAATAGGTTAGTTAACTCGTGAGTGATCAGCTCAGAGAAAAATGACTATATACATGTCGGTGAAAAGTCAATTTCTTTTATTGAGATGGGGTCGAAATTCAGGATGTCACAATTTTTCTCTAGATATGTGAAAAATATATGATTGTTCCAAAGCTAAGGCCATTCGTGCAATTGAGTGCAGAAAATTCTAATTTTACACCTGAGCAAATTTTTTTCTTTTTATTTTGAGTGGACTCGTAAATTAAGTCTTTTATGGATTCTAATACAAAGTATTAGCTAGCAATAGACATTAAAAGGATGCCAACTTAGTAATGTTGAGAGGATTACGCCTTTGCCAATTAGACGGAAAACAACATACTTATCATTGAACCTCTTGATACGCATGCTAATACATGGAAAAAGAGCGAGTGGTGCATTATTTTAAGCATTGCTTTGGCCTTAAAATCTTATAACTGACCACCACTTTTCATTATTCTCGCAATATCATTTGAATTTGCATTAATTTTGCAGCTTAGGAGATGAAGGGCAGAACAACTGGAGCAAAGATGATGATCGTGGATGCCAATCACGACGAGTTGCCTCCTCCAAATGGCGACCGGGGCTGTTCAAGAAAGCAAGCGAACTATGAACTCTCTGTGCTGCTGAGATGGCCATTATTCTCTTCTCTCCTAGCGGCAAGCCTTTCTCCTTTGGACACCCTTCTGTGGGTGCGGTCCTAGACAGATTTGAGCATCCACAGGCGGTTTGTCCTACTGTTTCTCAACAGGCTAAAACTGATGGAGGCACCTTAGTTGAACTGAACAAACAATATGCAGATGTGCTTGAGTGACTGGAAGCTGAAAAGAAACGGGCAAAAGAGCTCCAGCATGTTAAGCCTCTGCAAATCGAAAACCTTAGCTTTGAACAATTAATAATGGTATTAAAGAAGGCGCTGGCAGATATCTAGGAGCAGCTGGACAAGAGAAGGATGGAGCTCTTGGGATTAGAAGCTTCAACTTCAACTCCTCACGCAGGAGCTATTGATGCCTCTGTCATTAGCCAAATTGCTATGATCCTCGTGAAGCAAATGTTGGTGAGGAGTAGTCAATTTTAGCAGAACTAGGGAGAGATTGTTGTCCTATCTTAGATTGAATTTTACATTTTTCAGTCAATATCTCTCTTAACAAGAGAGAAGTCTTGAGGATACAATAAGCAATAAAGAAGTTATGTTTTTTAAGTTGCTATTTTTCGATATAGCGACATGATAGCAATTTTTCAAAGAATACAACTAGCATTAAAGTAACAAATATATAAATCTAAATTAGGCAAATGACACAAGTTATGCTTCTCATAACCAAGTGCAACAATGCTATATTGGGCTTATTGATCTGGGCTTTCGAAATGTGTCTTAATTAGTCTATTATATCAATGGAAAATTCCAAATAAGGGCTTGAAGTACTCACATTTTCTCAAATAAAGACTACAAGTGAACATTATTTTAATAAAGGCCTAAAGTGACCAAATTGTCTATGATAAGAGTTTGAAGTGGAACTTTTTTTAAATAAGAGCCTAAAGTGAGCATATTAGTTTAAAAAAGTGGCCTAACCTCTCTAATCAAGAGCATTTTTGTCTTTTATCTCTTAATTTTTTTTTTTTTTCTTTTTCTTTTGTTTTTGTTTTCCCTCCTCCCTCTGCGGGCCATGGTAGAGGGAAAGTGGACTCAAGTGAGGGCGAGGGTTGCCCTTGGCGACATCAGGTGAGGGTGTCCCTCGCCAGATCTGGGGAGGGACACCCTTGCTCGACTCAAGCAAGCACTGCCCTTGCCCACAATGTTGGTGAGGGCTGCCCTCGCCCAACGCTGGCAAGGGCAATCTCCACTGACCGTTGACGGCCATGGTCGGGAAGGGAAGAGGAAAAAGAAAGAAAAGAAATAAAAAAAGAAATAAAAAGTCAAAAACTTTTAAAAATATATTTACAATTTTTTGACCAAAATACCCCTTCTTTGATGGCTGAAAAAGTTACCACCGGCCAAATGCCCTTATTTAAGACGATTTAGCTACTTTAGGCTTTTATTTGAAATAATTTCGTTATTTCACGCCATTATTTGAAATAATCTCCAATTTGAGCCATTATTTGAGAAAACTAAAGCATTTCGGGTCATTTTTTGAAAT
This sequence comes from Eucalyptus grandis, assembly GCF_016545825.1. NCBI lineage: Eukaryota > Viridiplantae > Streptophyta > Magnoliopsida > Myrtales > Myrtaceae > Eucalyptus > Eucalyptus grandis. The sequence goes on from NC_052620.1 coordinate 15,976,068, forward strand.
TTTTCCTTATATTAATAATATTGTATACTCAAGATTTAGGTACTTAAAGTAGGTTCATTAATAATCATAAAAAAATAATTTACTTCTTAATTTCTCCATTTCATAGAAGATTGTTATATTGGGGTTTAGTTCTTGACCTTATGAATAGACAACTAAATATTTATACTTACACGTCAATTGTCTCTCCTAAGAAGTTATGTCTCTTTCAAAGTTCAAACCACAAGTCTCATGGTCATACACCTTCTCAGCATGTGTTTTTGAAAGTGCATAGAAGTATTTAACAAGTGTTCATGTTTTATAGGCTCAATCAAGTGCATCTTTTCATTTGTTTCGCAAATATCTAGTGTGAAGATAAGAGTCAAGAATTTTATAGACAAGTTATTCATGTTGCACTTATGAGTTCTTGTACATATGTGATGAAATCTAATTTGCTAGGGGCTCCGACCCACCACGTTTTTAAGCTTACTTAACACAACTCTTCCTCGGAATGACCAAATTTAAATACTTTAGTTTACAATTATAATTTTTTTTCTTTCCAATCACTTTTAACTATTCAAGAGCAGTTCAAAAGGGAAAATTACTTGATTAGTCTTAAACTTATTGTTTAAATGCTAATTTAGTCCTAAATTTTTCGATTTTGCTAATTTATTACTAAACCTTTATGTAAAATTACAATATAGTCCTTTCGACTTATATTTGTCAAAAATAGCTGAGTGGTGGTCTGATCATCATCGATTGTCTTACGTAGCACGTCACTACATAAGCGATTTTAAGTGAAGATTGACTGAAGGACTAGATTTAGAATGTTACGCAAAAGTTTAGAAATAAATTAGCAAAATTAAAAATATAGGACTAAATTGACATCCGTATAATAGATTTAGGACTAATTGAATAATTTCCCATTATTCAAAGAATATACCCATGGTGATAATATTTTTCATTATATATATATTTTTAATTTTCATTTTGGAAAGCCTAATACGATTTCTTTTTTGTTTATTTTAATTGATAAAAGATGATGGAATGTGACGTGAGAGAATGATAATAAATCATTATATACCTCTTCCTTTGGGACGAATACGACCATTCTTCCTTTGTTTCCGGCCAATACCAAGCTGTTTAAAAGTTCAATGCTCAGGTTTTTGGGCCAATCCATTTTTCGTTACTCATCAAGCTAGAAATTAGAGTGCTGAAGGCAGCGATCAAACTGTAAATTTCTCTTAGCGCATTCATTAATTAAGGCTTGAATCTCCTGGGCCTTCAATGGACATAGGAGTTTCAAGAAACATGAAGTGGTTTATTTTATATTTCCTGAGCAAAATTTTCTTGTGACTGAGAAATTTGTTTTGGCGGAGCAAAAGGGTGCGGTAAGGCGACCAATTATAATCACCACTCTAGGCATTAGAAGAAGCTTTTAATACATGAAGATTAAGAAAGTTTTGAGCACATGAAGGATGTGATCTCCTTTGTATTGGATACATGCCCATACAACTCCTTTACTAGACTAGAAATTACAATGAAAGATTCTAACATTGTAAAATGCGATAAGATTTGCATGTTGCGGGCGCCAATTCTCTTGAGACGTCGATGAGATTATTTTTGATTGAATTTAAACGACAAGTAATGATAAATTTAAGATGGTTGAATTGCAATTTACAAGAGAATGATCTAATTCATTTGTGTATTGGTATGAGCAAGGAACCCCAGAATTCGGGGAATTGTGGTCCACGAGGGTTTGCACCGAACTATTTATGTTGTGTATCACGGCTTAATTATCGACCATCCGTTCAAGTTTTTGTCAGCCCTGTATTACATCCGTAGCGGAACCAATTATCTCAAAATCTCATAGAGTACTCCCTCAAAAAAATAGAATAAACCCGAACACTAATATATATATATATATATATATATATATATATATATATATATATTAGTATTCAAAATAAGGAATCCTTTGTAAGAGACCTACTCAAACTGGGAAACCTACTTGAATTGGATTTTCTTTTCCAAGCTCAAATTCAATACATATTCTTGAGATAAGAACAACGCAAGTGTCATAATATTTGTACGGCATTCACTTGAATGTCATAATTTTTTTTCTCGCTCATTTGAATGCCATAAATTAAAAAAAAAAAATAGATTACTTAAATGCTATAGGCGATTTGTCTCTTTGGAAAATTCAATGTGCATTCTAGTTGTCCCATGTGGCATTGCCGAGGGACACGTAGACAATTAATAATTTTTTTAAATAAAAAAATTCACGTTGAGATGGAAATTTTTTAAAAAAAAATCCACGTATGACAATTTGCTAGAAATGACACTCAATTGATTGATTTTATTTTGATGTGGCACTTAAGTGAGTGGAAAAAGAAGTTATAGCAGTCAAATGAGTGTGGTTCGAAAGTTATGGCACTGCGCTGTTCTTATCCTAAGCATTTTTTATTTATAAGTGAAGGTTGGGGAGGGCCAATCAATCACAGCTATCTCTCCAAACTTTACTATAAGAGTCTCATGTAGGCAAATGCCTTGCATTATTTAATTCTTTATAACATAATAATAACTAGATACTTCTCATGAATGATACCCGTTGCATATAAGATCCAAGATATTTTAAATTTAATTTTCAACAAATATTGAAAATAAATATCACTAGAACAGTTATTATGTACTAATACACAAGTAGTAATTATAATTACCTCCTCCGCCTTTCCTTTCTTCTTAACCACCATATAGCCCTTGACTCTAGAAACCCATCATACCACAATATTTTGTAGGTGCCAGATTCAAGATCATTTTTTACTTTTTTTCTTCTCTTTCTTTGGAAATTCTGATGCATTTAGAAGTGACATCCATAAAATAGGTTTAAAATTAAATTGATAATTTTTCCAAAAATATAAATGATCACTCCTTCAACAAACATGTATATAAGCATTTTTGGGATAAGTATACTAAAAGTGCCATAACTTTCGTATGACACTTACTTAAGGGCCATAAATTTGAAAAATTGATCATTTAAGTACCATCGGCAATTAACCACTGGGGGTTCGCCCTAGTGGCCACCCTTCCAACTTGGAAGGGGGAGGTGAGGGGTTCAAATCCCCACCTTCTCAGGGGGGATGGGGGTAGGGACGCGTAAGTTTCGAGAGTGGGTCGCGACTCCCACGCCCTGCAAGAGGCAGTGCAAAAGTCTGCGAGTGAGTGTAGAGTAGGCATAAAGTAGGACTGACAAAAAAAAAAAAAAAGTACTATCGGCAATTTGTCTTGTTGGAAAATCCAACATGGACGTCATTATCTTACATGGCATCATCGGTGCAAATGTTATCAATTGATAAAAAAATTCAAAAATAAAATATAAATCCATGTCATAATAGGAAATTAATAAAAAGTCTATGAAGGATAATTTGCCAGAAATGACACTTAAATGATTAATTTTACTCCGATGTGGCACTTAAGTAAGTGAAAAAAAGTTATCGCATTTAAGTGAGCACTGTATGAAAGCTATGGCACTCATATTGTTATTGTCCCCATGTTCTCAATAGGTTTTTACACATATATTATTAGCCAGAAATAGACATTATAGGGATGCCAACTTTTGAATGTTGAGGGGATTATGCTTCCATCTAATTGACAGAAAACGACATGCTTGTCATTAAACCTTTTAAAACGCATGTCATATCTAGAAAGTTGAATCAGAGTTACCATTCAAAGTTGAATTAGAGTTAAAATTTGAATGTTGGGAGGATTAGACTTTCATCTATTTGATGGAAAACGACATGGTTATCATTAAACCTCTTAAGATGCATACCATATTTGGAAAGTTGAATCAACATTACCATTTAAAGCAAGGAAAAGGACACCATGCTATAACTTTTGTACAGTACTCACTTAAGTGTCGTAATTTTTTTCTGCTCACTTGAGTGTTATATATTTTTCAATTAGTCACTTGAGTATCATGACCTTTTAAAAACGCTCACTCAAGTGCTATGCCACGCTGGACTTCTAGTACTAAGGTAAATGTTTTTAAAAAGTTTTAGCGCTCAAGTAATTGATTCAAAGTTATTGCACTCAAGTAATCTTTTTATGTAAGTTATGACACTCAAATGATCGAAAAAATAGTTATGGTACTCAATTAGTTGAATATATGATTGTTCCAAAGCTAAAGCCGTTCGTGTTATCAAGCATAGAAAATTCCAATTTTACCCATGAGCGAGATTTATTTCCTTTTATGCTAGGTGGACTCGTTGATTAAGTCTATTATGGATTGTTATCATAGTATTAGCTAGCAATTGCCATTAAAGGGATGCCAACTTAGTAATGTTGAGAGGATTACACCATCGTCTTATTGACGGAAAACGACATATTTATCATTAAACCTCTTAAAACACATGCTAATACATGGAAAGCCAAATCAGAATTATCAATCAAAGAGGATTACCAATCAAAGAGGGAGTGGTACAATTTTTTTAAGCAATGCTTTGGCCTGTAAAATCTTATAAATGGCCACCATTTTTCATTATTCTAGCAATATCATTTGAATTTACATTGATTTTGCAGGGTGAGACATGAAGGGCAAAACAACTGGAGCAAAGAGGATGATCGAGGGTGTCAATGCACAACGAGTTGCCTTCTCGAAACGGCGACCAGGACTCTTCAAGAAAGCAAGCGAACTATGCACTCTTTGTGCCACTGAGATGGCGATTATTCTCTTCTCTCCTAGCGGCAAGCCTTTCTCCTTTGGACACCCTTCTGTGGATGCAGTCCTTGACAGGTTTGAGCATCCACAGACGGTTTGTCCTACTGTCACTCAGGCTCAAACTAATGGAGACCAGACCTTAGTTGAACTGAACAGACAATACGCAGATGTGCTCGAGCGACTGGAAGCCGAAAAGAAACGGGCAAAAGAGCTCCAACATATTAAGCCTCTGGAAATCGAAAACCTTAGCTTCGAACAGTTAATGGTATTAAAGAAGGCGCTGGCAGATCTCAAGGAAAAGGTGGACAAGAAAAGGATGGAGCCCTTGGCATTAGAAGCTTCAACTTCAACTCCTTGCGAAAGAGCTATTGATGCCTCTGTCATTAGCCAATTTGATGGCAAACACTTCGATCCTCGTGAAGCAAATGTTGGTGAGGAGTAGTCAATATTAGCAGAACTAGGGGAGAGATTGTTGTCCTATCTTAAATGGTTGATGTAGTCAATCCCTCCTCACAATAAGCAATAAAAATTTTCTTTTTAAGGTGCTATTTTTCAATATAGCATCACGATAGCAATTTTTCAAAGAATACAACTAGCCTTAATGTAACAAAATATAGAAATTTAGATTAGACAAACAACACAAATTATGCTTCTCATAACCGAGAGCGACGATACTATATTGAGCTTATTGATCTGGGCCTATGACGTGCGTATAATCCATTATATTAGTGATTTTTGTTTACCTGGGATTTAGGAACATAAAGGAGGTTCCTTATAATTATAAATAAATAATTTACTTCTTAAGTTCTCCATTTCGTAGAAGATTATTACATTGGCGTTTAGTTTTTGAACTTATGAAAAAAACAATTAAATGCTTGTACTTAGATATTAATCGTTTCTTCTCTGAGAGGTCATGTCTCTTTCAAACCACAGGTCTCATGGTCGTACACCTTCTCAGCGTGTTTTTCATAGCGCACAGAAGTATTTAATTTGTTTGAAAGTCCTGATTTATAGGCTCAGTCAAGTGCGTCTTTTTATTTGTTACGCAAATTACTAGTGTGAACATTAGAGTCGAATTGTATACACAAATTATTCATGTTGGACTTTTGAGTTCTAGTATATATGTGTGATGAAATTTAATTTGTTGGAAACTCCGACCCACCGCATTTTTAAAGCTTATTTAACAGAACTTTTACTCAAAATGACCAAATTTAAATACTTAATCTACAATTATAATTTTTTTTTATCTTTACAATCACTTTAACTATTCAAGAGCAATTCAAAAGGAAAAATTACCCAATTAGTCCTAAACCTATTATATCAATGTCAACTCAGTCTTAAATTTTTCAAAATTTCCAATTTAGTCCTAAGTTATCGTACAAAATTCCAATGTAGTCTTTCTGGCCAATACCAAAAATGGTTGATGTGGTGGTCCATTCATTGTTGATCATCTTATGTGGCACATCACCATGTCTATGATTTTTGGTGAAAATTTGCGGAAGGACTATAATGAAATTTTTCACAAAAGTTTATGACTAAATTAGCAAGATTGAAACAATTGAGGACTAAATTGGCATTGTATAATAAATTTAGAACTAATTGGACAATTCCCCTTATTCAAAGAATATACGCATAGGGATGATTTTTTTGGCTATATTTTCTTAATTTTCATTGAGGAAAGTTGAGTATTATTATTTTTTCTTTGTTTGAATTGATAAAAGAGTATGGGAAGTAAAAGTGTGAGATTTGGTGGGATCATTGTCGCTACCAACTTTTCTAAAAACTTATTATGCTAGTGAAGGCATGATTTATTATTTAAATATTATAACAGTCCCTCTCAAGCCTGAAAATTTAATTGGGGAGGCAAATGAGGCTGAAAGATTCGAACTCGAACCTCCAACTCTAATACCACATGAGATTTAGTGAGACCACTGTTAGTTGAAGGTGCAGTTTACTGTTTAAATATTCTAACAAAAAGAATAAGAAAATCTTCTAAACTATTATATACTTCTCATCTTGAAATTGGAAAGAAATAAAAGGAAATGTGTTTCTTACACATCTGTCTACCAAATCACGTTTCCTTTTTAAGTGTTAATTAAATATTAGGTTTTCCTCCGATAAAAAATTGAGGAAAATAACACCTTGACCCTTCTTTTTTTGTTGAGGGGCCATATCTTTATTCACTTATTAACTCACATTCGTCCATGTCATCACTCCGCAAAATCCTTTTCCCGTCATTTAGGCTAAGTACATGATCTTTTGACATTGATGAGATTATTCTTGATTGATTTTACCAACAAGTAATGTTAAATTTACGACGATTAACTCGCAATCTATAAGAGAATGATGAGCTAATTCTATTTGTACAGGCAAAAGCAAGGAACCCTTGAATTCGAGGGTATTTTGGTCCATGAGGGTTTGCAACGAGCTATTTAAGTTGTGTAACATAGCTTAACAATCGACCAATAATTCAAGTTTTTCTAAACCTTAAATTACATCCATAAAAGGTATATTTGATGCATCGCATTTTCAATTTGAAGATAGATGAGATTGCTTCTATGATAGATCACATCAATGAATTTAATGTGATTACGATTCTCGATGATGAGGTCAAGGCTTTAATTTTATTATTTTCCTTACCTGAAAGTTGGAGTGCAATCGTGACGTAGTAAACAGTTTGTTCGATACGAAAAATGTTGAAACTTCAAGCAATTCGAGATTTGATTCTTAACGAGGGTATTTGCGGAAGAGAATAAGGTGAATTTTTTAGATGCTACCTTAAATACTGAAGCCAGAGGAAGAATCAATCAATGAGGGTGGAACCAATATCTCGGTAGATCAAAGTCAAGAAGGAGAAGTAAATCGAGAACTCATGGAGAAATAATCTGCTAGAATTGCGAAAAGAAAGGCCATTTAAAATGAGATTGTAGAGCCCTAAAGAATAAATTTTAATATTGAGATAAAAAAAAAAAAGAGGAAGAGAAGTCTGTGAATGCAACTCTTGAAGAGACGCATGATGGTAATGCTTTAATTTTGACCATTGATAGTCTAATTGAGTCTCAGATTCTTGACTCAGGTGTGTCGTTTCACTCTACTTCATGTAAAGAATTAATGCACAATTTTGTTGCTAGAAAATTTGGAAATGTTTATCTTGTTGATGATGAACCTTTGAATACCATGGGAAAAGGGCGATGTTCATATAAAATCCACTAATGGATATCAATGGAAGTTATACAATATTAGATATGTTCTGGGACTTAAGAGAAATCTAATCTCTATAAATCAATTAGACAGCACAAGATACATAATTATTTTTGGGGATAGGTCTTGGAAATTAGTTAAAGGTGCTTTGGTTGTAGCATGGGGAATAAAGTCAAAAACGCTCTACCTAACTGAAAGTAGTAGAGAAACTGCAGTAGTTGCTCAGTCGGAAGCTAGTTTCAAATTATGGCACCATGAGCTTGGGCACATAAGCAATAAAGGTATGAAGTTGTTAGCATCGAAGGGAAAACTACCTAATTTGAAGCCCATAGATATTGGTCTATGTGAAGATTGTGTTATGGACAAGCAGAAGCATGTTATTTTTTCGAAGATTGGAAAGAGAACCAAAGAAAGTAAAATTAAAGTTGGTGTATATAGATGTGTGGGAACTAGCCTATGTGCATTCCCTTGAAGGCTTGTGCTATTATGTCACATTCTTTGACAACTCCACTAGAAAGGTATAAGTTTATTTTCTGAAAGAAAAAAAAAACGTGTTTTCTACTTTTAAGAGACGGAAAGCTAAAGTGGAGAATGAGACTGGCTTGAAAATTGAATGTCTAAGGTCTGATAATGGTGGTGAGTATGATAGCAAGGAGTTTAAGTGATTTTGTGTGTAGAGAACATAATTAGAATGACAAGAAAGATTCCCAACAGACTATAGCAAAACTAAGTTGATGAAAGAATAAACATAACTTTGAATGAGCGTATAAGAAGTATGAGGTTGCATGCAGGATTAGCCAAGACGTTTTGGGTGGATGTAATTAACGCCGCAGCATATCTGATCGATAGAGGACCTTCGGTTCCACTTGATTTTAAGTTACTAGAAGAAGAATGGAGTGGAAAGAAGATAAATCTCTCGCATCCGGAAGTTTTTGGTAGTGTTTCGTATGTCCATGTAGATTCTGAAAATAGAGATAAGCTTGATGCAAAAGCTACAAAATGTTTTTTTGTTGGATATGGTTCTAATTTTTTCGGCGATCAATTTTGGGATGAACAAAATAGAAAAATAATAATAACTACTCATGTTACATTCAATGAAATCATGTTGTATAAGAACAACGGTAGAATTTAGTGTGAAGAAACAAACGGTAGAGAATCGAGAGATTAAATTAGATGAGGTTTTTAAGAGTGTTCAGTTTGAAATTCCTAAAACTATTGCTGTAGACTCTGATCAAAAACCAAAACAAGAATTATGTGCACTTGAACCCACTTTGAGAAGATCTAATAGAACACCTTTTGATTGACGTTGGCAAACCATAAAATTTTTCAAAAGTATTGCAGGTTAAAGATTCTATTATGTAGGAGTTAGCAATGCAGGATGAGTTAGATTCACTAAAAATAAATAAATTTTGTGTTAACTCAATTACCATATGGGAAGAAAGCATTGCAAAACAAGTGGGTGTATTGGGTCAAAGAAAAAGTTGATGGGAGCAAAAGGTACAAAAGCAAGCTCAGTAATAAATACAGATTTAGTCAACAAGCACATTCAAGGGAAGGAAAAAGGACCACCCTAAGAACAAGAGGAAAATGGTTAAGCAAACGCGGATCGTATTTCATCACAAGTGCGAGGCCCATCCGTACGATCAAACAGATTCTCAATCGATGCAAATGTCATTGAATGATCAACAAAAAAAGAAAGGAGAAAGAACATAAAGAAGCAGAGAACATGACCGTGGCAATCATGAATCTTCTCATTTCAATAGGAAATTTAAACGATAAAAGACAGAGGGGACGACAGTTCTACCGTTAAGAAACCAACTTTGCTGGTGTTCTTGAGTTTGATTGTCAACATGGGTTGTTCAAATGCTTTAGATCTCAAGTTCTTTCTTTCTTATGGACGACGACTTCATGTCTTTTCTGTCTAGCCTACCTTCATCTTTATTTTAGCCTTTTATTTCAATTAAGGAATTATGAGACAAATGATCCCTAAACTTTATCCTAAGGTGCTATGCGATCTCTAAACTTTCAATTTATTTAAAATTGTCATTGGACTTTTCGTACATGTTTAATTTAGTCTTTGAACTATACAATAATGTTCAATATTGTCTTTTGATTAAGTTGAATATGTATCAAAAGTCCAATGACCACATTTCACAATTGACTATAATTTATGGATTATATTGAACAAATTAAAAGTTTGTGAATTATCTATGTCATTTTGCGGGTAAGATCATCAAAGGAGAAAAAAATGACATAACTAGTTCTTGAATTTTTAATTTGTTCAATATGATCTTAGATATGTAACCTAATATGCAATGTAGTCCATAGAGTTTTGATACATATTTAACCTAATCCCTGAATTATTGAAAAAGTTCAATGCTGTCTTTCTATTAATTTAAGTCCAAAGACAACATTTAGGGACAAAATTGAACATATACTAAATGCCTAGGCATCCCTTTATAAAAATTAAAGTGCAAAGACCGCATTGCACATTCGGATAAAGTTTAGGAATCATTTGTGCCACTATCCCACGATTGAAATGAAAAGCTAAAACAAGGATGAAGGTAGAATAGACAAAAAATACATGAAGTCATCATCAATAAGAAAGAGAAGAACTTGAGATCAAAGCACTTGAACGACCCATGTTGACGATCAAACTCGAGAACACTAGTAAATTTGGTTTCTTGACGGTAAAACTATTGACCCCTCTCTATCTCTCCCGTTTAAATTTTGTGTCGAGTTGAGAAGATTCACGGTTGACATGGTCGTGTTCTCTATTTCTTGATGTTCTATTTTTTTGTTGCTCGTTCATCGATGTTTGTAAGAAATTGAGAATTTGTCTGATCATGCGGATGCACCTCGACTTGCAGTGAATTACAATCCAAATTTGCTCGACCATTTTCCTCTTGTTCTTGGGTGGTCCTTTTTCCTTCCCCTAAATTTGTGCTTGTTGGCTAAATCCGTACTTGTCACTCTCACTTGTGTGATCGATGATTTAAATGCGTATTTTGCTAGGGGTGAGCATCGGTCTAAGGTCAATCCTGGACCAACCTTGGACCGGCCCAACCCTGCCGATCCTGGTCTGGTTCGTAGGGAGACTGGGTTGGTCCTTGATCCTAAAATATCTGGACCAATACTGTGTGGGTCGGTTATCGATTTTGAAAGTTCCAGGTTAATTCAACCCGACCAACCCGACTATATCTATATATATAAAATATTATTTACAATTTTTTTATATAGAGAAAACCTTAAAATAAACAACGTCAACAACATTAAATAGTTCTTTAGTAAGGAGTTTAAGTAATTTTACATTACTCTTTAATAACTTAGCTTTTTAATTTCTTTTACGGCGGCAATAGTCATAATTTATGAAGGGGGAAAATATTTTTATGAAGAGTCCTCATGGTGTCCAAAAAGGCACCTTATGGCATCCTCCTTTAGTATTCATTTTCTTCTATCTTATTTGTCCTCTTAGTCTTCAATTTGCTAAAATAAAAAAAAACTTCTCCACTCGCCACTTGACCTCACTCACTTTATGTCACTCATGTCGCTCGCCACTCAATGCTCGCTTGGTTTGTTGCTCTTTGCTCAACATTCAATGCCCATTCTATTCGACGCTCACTCCACTTGACCCTCATCGCTTGTCCTAGCTGACCTTGCACATCATCAAACCTATTTGTCCTCTTAGTCTTCAATTTGCTAAAATAAGAAAAAAACTTCTCCACTCGCCATTCGACACTCGCCTCACTCGCTTTCTATCACCCATGCCGCTCGCCACTCGATGCTCACTTGGTTTGTTGCTCTCCGCTCGACATTTGATGCCCATTCTGTTCGACGCTCACCTCACTTGACCCTCACCGCTTGCCTTTCTTAGTTGACCTTGCTCATCATCAAACCTATTGGGTTGGTACAGTTCTCGGTTGCCCTTTCAAAGAGTACAAAAAATGAAATAAAAAATTATTGGTTAGTCATCGATTGACCTTGAACTGGACCGAACCTATTGGGTCAGTCTGGTCCTTAATCGTTTTTTTAAGGAGTACAAAAAATGAAATAAAAAATTATCAGTTGGTCTCGAGTTGACCATGGAACTGGACCATACCCATTGGGTCGGTCCGGTCCTCGGTCTCAAGCTCAATAGGGTTGGTCATCGGTCCCAAAAATTGAGAATCAACACTGTGCAGGTTGGTCCTGAGGTTAGGGAATGGACTGGCCCAACCCAAACCATGTTCACCCTATATTTTGCCATTCTTTTTTCTTGCCTCATTGCAGTTATCTCAATCAAAGGGGAATTCATGTTTGGTTGTTGGGAGTTCCAATTTCTTTTCACTTTTGAAAAATTGCAATTTTCTCTCGTTAATGTTCTAGCAGAGTAAAATGAGTGCAAAGTTTTCTACTTTCGTTGAATCATGGTGAATAATGTGAAGGTTTTTTGTGATGTCAAATCCAATGCTTTAAACTCACAATTAGTTCATGATCTTTGGCTAATAGTTTTAGTCAAGTAGAAATGGAGGTTAAGGGAAGTACAAGCTATTATAGATGGAGAAGGAGAACCTTTTGAATACTCAAATTTGGTTCAAAAAGTGTAATGAGCATTGAAGGAGGATTTCAAACTTTATCACAACAAGAAATGCAAGTTCAATTTACAATTTTTTTATTTTTGCTTACTCACAAGACCTTACTTTACTGTTTTGATCACCATTTCATAGTGCACCCACTTGCACACATGTTTGGTGGATCATGATTCTTCTATATTTAAATACCATTGTGAGTGGAGTTTGGGGTTAAGAGTGAGTGATGCAAAGGGGATGAAACAACTAGTGATGAGAGTGGTGTCTAGAATGATTGGTACTAGGAGTTCTATGATAAAATGATTATATCTCTAGGAGCTTTGAAGGTGGAGTTAATTTTTTGTGCATAAACAAACTAGTTGGGATGTTGCTCTCCTAATAATGCCAATTAATTATTGTGCCTAAAGTGTTCGGCGTGTCTTGCTGGATGGACTAAATATTTGAGCTAAGTTGGATATGGTATGATATGATGTGAGGATGATATTCACCATACTATTCTTAGGAACAACTATAGATGGAAGGCTAGCTTGGTGCTCTCGGCTCACTAGGCGCTGCACGGACTATTTTGTGGCCAAGGAACTATCGTTCCATGACAAGTGGTATTAGAGTAGAATTCCTTTAATAAGTGAGTTTGAGTAAGAGAAAACCTATGGTCTACTCGTTCCTACGATGGCAAAGAGTGAATCGTCAAGGCAAAACTTGCTTAGACAAAGTGTGGCTCTTGACCAGCTTCTAAGATGACAATGAGGGCACATGAAAGAACTGATTCCTTACTGAATAGGGAAAACGATCCTAGATCAATAGGTGAATCTCAAGATGGGTTTGCTACCACATTTTTAACGGGGGAAGAAACCTCCATTAGTCCATTGCGATCAAGAAAAGCTTAGTAGGTGAAATAGGATCATGCCAAATAGTGTCGTTTGCTCCAAAAGCCACACTCGTTAAAGAAAGCACAAGTGACCAAGTTTCCTGAACAATTGCAATCAAAAGAAGCTACCGATGGAGTGGCCTGTTCTATTAGGCAAGCATTTGCATTCGATGTTGATCCAAAGTGGCGCATTAATGGTTGATGAACTATTCAATGTATGACCTAGAGCAGTGCATTAATAGCTAGGTAGTACGGACACGTTATCCGTGCTTCCGTGTCATGTCCAACACGTGTCGGAGCGTGTCGGACACGTCGACACGCTCGGACACGCGGTCAACGCATGCCCGACACGTTTCGACACGAGTGTCCGGAAGATGATGGAGGGTGGAAGCGACGGAGAAGGAGTAGAGACGAGGCCGTGACGGCGAGAGACGGCCGCCACCGTGATGCTGCGACGGATCCAACGAGGTTGTAGCTACAAGGGAGAAAGGGCCAAAGACGAGAGGAAGAGGAGAGGAAGGCTCATGCGGCGAGCGGCGAGAGGCGACGAGCGGCGAGCGGCGAGCAGCGAGCGGCGAGCGGCGAGAGGTGACGAGCGACGAGCGGTGAGCAGCGAGCGGCGAGGAAGGGGTCGTGCGGTGAGCGGCGAGGAAAGGGGTTTGTGCGGTGAGCGGCGAGCGGTGAGGAAGGGGGTCATGCGGCGGCGGCGAGCGTCGAGGAAGGGGTTTGTGCGGCGAGCGGCGAGGAATGAGAAGAGGTGGGTTGTGCGAGCTAGGGTTTTTGGCTTTGATAGGCCATCGCGTATTGGGGGAGGGGAAGAGACAGGGACTGCCCGTGCATCGGTGAAGGGGAGGGAAAGAAAAATAAATCTGGGGTGGGGGGGGAAACGAGCGATGGTGGGGGAGGGAAAGAAAAGTAAATTTTGGGGAGGGGGAAATGGACGAGGGAAAGAACTAGAAGAGGGTGGGTGGACCTTAGTGGAGATTTTTTTTTTTAAGAAAAAAAAGATTAAAATATAATTTCGAAAAATAAAAATACTGAATTTGAATTACATTAATTAAAAATAAAAATATTTATTTAATATATAACGTGTTGGATCGTGTCGGAATTCTCTACTTTTTGAAAATAACGTGTCACGTGTCGTGTCATCGTGTCCGTGCTACCTAGATTAATAGTTGAAGAATGTAGGGAAGTCACATAATAGTCCGCAACGAGCATTGTGGAATTGTCGGGGGGAGGGGGGGAATGTCACGAACCGTGATTGTACCCTTGTGAATGAAGATTTAGGTTATTAAGTAAAGAGTGAGTGATACGAGGGAATGATACAATTGGTTTGTGATAGTGACGTCAAGACAGTTGATGCTAGGAGTTCGAGATATAACAATTACATCTTTACAGAGCTCTAAGGTGGGTTGGCTTTCGGTGCACAAACCGATAGGGAGTTTATGTAATTTTCCTCATGAAGCCATGATAGGCCAAAACCAACTGTTGTGCGTAAAGTGTTCTATGTGTCTCAGTCGATGGACTAGATGCCCGAGCTAAACTATACGTGGTACAATCTAGTATGAGGATGATATTCGTTGTACTATTTTTAGGAACAAATATAGAAGGAAGGTTGGCTTCATATTCTCAATTCACCAGGTGTTGCATGGGCTATTTCCCTATCGAGGAACTTCTGAATAGTGACACACGCCTCTCACATGAACTAATCACCAATTCACTCTCTCTTCCCCTTTGTTAGTTATTTTACACTTGCTTAAAAGGCAACCCAAATCCTAATGTTGGTGCCTATGGTAGTCTCAACCTGCCTAAGAGTTCTAGGTATATGCAACCACAAGTTGGTAAGCCTGGTAAGGTGGTAAACTAGCTAGAAATTTGAGGGAAGTTAATTAGGTGTTTGAGAAAAAACTAAAGAGATGTTTTCTATGATAGTCCTAGAGAATTTTTGTAGAGAGAGAGAGATAGAGAGAGAGAGAGAGAGAGAGGGAGGGGGAGGAGGGGAGGAGGAGGAGGAGGAGGAGGAAGAGAGGTGTTAATTACATAGTAACAAGTTGATGTGACTTTCCATAATTTGCTATCGTTTTTGGAAACATCCATAAAATTGTGGTCGTCCTTATAATTTATTTTACTATGTGGGTGTGACATCCAAAATATTCGGTATTAATTTCAATTGAATTAATCAGGTCATTTCTATGCACTTGGAGTCGGGGATTAAAATGGAATACAAAATTGAGATGCGAGATGAGCTATTGGATGAGGAGAATATTTAATGGAAGCATTGAGGCCAATTGAGATGGATTTAAAGTAAATCAAGTGATTAATGGAAGCCAATTGTTTCAAAATTCGTATGCCCATGGACCTTACATTTTAAATTACCTTAAAGCTTCTAGAAGGGGCAAATTTGTCAAGAAATGGTGGGTGGAAGGTGACATCACATGATGTCATGGTGGCCCATGTGTGATGACCTAAGAGAGAGAGTGTATGAGAGGAAGAGGGGAAATTGATTTTTTCTTCCTCCCCTCTCTCCTCCATCGACGGATCCTCCCCCATCTTCTTCCTTTTTCTTCAAAACTCCATGGGAGCCGAAGACCAGCGAAGACCGAGCTGCCATCACCGCCTCTCGCCGCCGTCGTCGCACGCCCGCAAGCCACCGGAGCTTCTCGTGCGCACCCAAGCTCGTCGTCGAGCTGCTGTCCGCACGCCTCCGCCCCTCTCCTCCCTCTGGTTCGAACAGAACCGAATAGCATAAGCAGCGTCCAGCGTCGCCGGAAGGAGCCGCGACCAGTTGCTTGGACGCCGCCGCACTGGAGCTGCTGCGCCGCCGCCTTCGCAACGCCGCGCGCTCCGCCGCCTCACGCTCGCACCTGCCGTCCCCGCCGTGCGACCCAGCCCCTGTTCCGCCTCTGTTCAGCTTCGTTCGGCCACCTCAGGCCGCCGCCCGACCACCTCCGGCCACCGTGTGCCGCCACCTTGACCCGTCGGAGTCCCCTCGCCCTCCACCGACCTTGTCCGGCTCGAATCAGCCTCGGAACCGCCCCTTCCAGCAGCAATCAGAGGGCTGGAAAAATGGGTATCGCAGAGGGTTTTGGCCCGTTTTGGCCGCCTTCCCAAGCCCGAATGCTCAGCCCGCTTTGAGGAAAGTTGATCCTCGCGTCGAGCCCGTCGTTTTGAGTGAGTTTTATGCCTTCTTAGTTTGCTAATTGCACTTAAAGTTTGATTAATATTAATTAAGTGTAATTAGGTTGTTAGATTAGAACTGATTAGTGATTATTAGTTAATTGCTTTGCATATTAGTGGTGTGATTAGTGTAATTAGATAGAGAATTGCCTATAGTATTTATTGGATGCTTCTTGGGATTTTTTCCATCCCTTATCGGTCGGGTGTTAATTAAGCAAATCGGGCATAAGTGGAATTTTAGAAATTAAATATTAATTTTCGAAATTAATTATTTAATTATTTATTTCCCGGAAATTCAACTGGGATGGCCAGTGACCGGGATTTTATGCTGATGATGGTGGCGCAGACCGTTTATTTAATTGAGCTTCATATTGTGCTAAATTGGAATTTTTGTGTTTATTTATTTATTTTTCGAAATTAAATTAATTAATTATTTGTTTTCCGAAAATTCAACTGAGATGGTAAATGACCAGAATATTATGATGACTGTGGTGAAGTCCATTTATTTAATTGGGTTTTCTTTTGTGCTAAATTGAATTTTTAATAATTATTAATTAATTTTCGAAATTAATTAATTAATTAATTAATTTTCGGAAATTAAGATTTTGATGGCCGACGACCGAAATCTTGTGCTGATTGTCGTGGCACAGTCCGTTTATTTATTTGAGCTCTACGTTGCATGAAATTGAATAAATTGTGATATTTTAGGGATTTACCCTAAATTGATTGAATTTGAGTGAAATTGAATTATTGATTGGTAGATGGCTGAGTATGGCTAGTTAGCAATTGTAATGCCTTGTTGAGCTGTAAGTGAAGGGAGTGATGAGAACTAATTGAGAATTCTACTAGCTGAGACCGATCAAGTATGAAGTATAGACAGGCGTGGTTCGGTGATAAAGTATATCACTGTGCGAAAACGGCGCCTTAAAGAACGCACGTAGACTGTCTATGACTTATGGTAGGCGTGGTTCGGTGATTAAGGATATCACTGTGCGAAAACAGCGCCTTAAAGAACGCACGTAGACTACCTATGAAATCGTGACAGGCGTGGTTCGGTGATGAAAGACATCACTGTGCGAAAATGGCGCCTTAAAGAACGCACGTAAACTGTAAGTGATTTGTGACCTATGACGGGCGTGGTTCGGTGATGAGGAATATCACTGTGTGAAAACGGCGCCTTAAAGAACGGACGTAGACCGTCTGTTACTTATGTCACCTTGGCGAAAAACGACGCCCAAGAGTATTGATGGAGCTCTGTGACTAAGTGTACTATTGGAGGTTATGTGGGATGGAGTGAATGACTTAGAAATGATTCGACTGACTTGTAATTGACTAGGTCGATTGATTAATGATTTGATCTGAGTGTGATTCAATGTGATTGATCATTGCCTTGATATGATGCTGTGAATTGATTGATTGGATGGAAATGACCGTGAGTGGTCTTATTGACATGTAATCGACTAAGTCGATTTGATCGATGCTTCGATCTATGATGTGATTGCTTGGGTGCCTATTGATTTGTGCTAATATGCAGGTGGAATTTGAGGCCAAGGCAAGTCATCTGACTCACGTTGTGCATAGGCAGCCCTAAGGTGTATTAGTTTACTAATCGGGTCTTAGGGGTAGAACTTGCTGAAAACGTTGTCTCGTGAGTTATTGAATAACCATTTCAGGACCTGGATGAGGAGTCTAAGGAGCATGAATCTGATGAGGAGATCCCTGTTGAGGAACCTGAAGAGGAGTACGTGGAGGAGGACCCCGAGGATAACCCCGAGTATGATCCGGATGAGGATTGGGATCCCGTCCTGTCTTGTCAAACCTTGTGTGCATGTGAATAGATGTTAGACCTGAAGTGTATATATATACATAAGGATGTGGTTTTCAGGTTCAGGTTTCTAGTCCTACTTGTATATCCCATTGCTTTATTGTCTGGGGATTGTTATAACTACTTCCGCATGTGCTATTAAAAATGACAGGGTCGGCGATATGTAGTCCTGAGGATATCGCATAATAAAATCGACCAAGCTTGAAGGATGGTCACGTGACCGAGAGTCGGGGCGTGACAATGGGTGTCCTAAGATAATATGTTATTGACAAGTTAAAAGCTTTATCAAATCTGGCAGTGATGCAAAGTGGTCATTTATAAATTACATCTCATGTGAATTTTTATTAATTAGTGCATTAAATAAAGTTGCTGCGAAAGAGTTATGCTAATTAGAGCTTAAGTGTGATGGATTTTACCGACTGCTTTGTGCATCAACATACTTACAATTAGAATAACATTTTGTTGGTCTAGATATGAGGCTTCTTGAAATCCAATGGTGACACCACAAACAAAGAAACAAAACAAAACTGCATTTGTAAAACAATTCTTTTTGCAATTGATGAAAATTAAAGCACATATCCTTTTAAGATTCCTTGTAGGGTCATTTATAACCCTTTTGTTCTGCTTCTTTTTTAAGCTTGGGATACTGATTTGTGGGTAACTTTATGTTTCTTCTTAAAATGGACAAATTAGAGAAAAGAAGCAGCAGTGGTAATGAAAGAATTCCCTACTTATCTCTAGAGATTGTATCAGAAATGTGATACAAGCCTCCTATCGACTCAATCATACACTGCACATGCGTCTGCAAGGCCCGATGCTACCTAAAAAAATCTTCCACTTTCATCGAGCAGCTTTTGAATAGCAACATTTACAAGCAACCGGCTCTTATCCTTGAACTGTTTTGTGCAGAGAATGACTCCACACAACCGTTTCTTTGGTGGATATTGAGAGACATATGGTTAGACAGATTCACATTGATTTGCTAAAAGGACTTTCGGCCATGAGCACTTGTCGAGCATTGCTATGTGTAGGTTCTTTATCAGCTCTTCATCCTATTTTTGTTTTCAATCCCATAACAAGGGACTATAAAAGCTTAAGTAAATAATAAAACCTTTTTACTAATCATTTTTCTCTGGATATGTGGAAAATATATGATTGTTCCAAAGCTAAAGCCATTGGTGCAGTTGAGTGCAGAAAATTCTAATTTTACCCATGAGCAATTTTTTTTTTCTTTTTATGCTAAGTGGACTCGTTAATTAAGTCTGTTATGGATTCTCATACAAACTATTAGCTAGCAATAGAAATTAAAAGGATGCCATGTCACGCCCCAATCCTCGGGCGCGTGCCTATCCCTCGGTGGTTGATAAATTTGTGACGTTTCAGGACGCGTTGCTAACCCATTCTTTTTAATGCGTATGTAGAAGCGAATTACTAATCCTTTAACCATAACAAATGTGGGATATAAAAGCATGACAACAAATTTCAAGTCAATCAACACAGCTTTTATAAACAATTTGGTTTACAATCGAGGCCAACTCTAGGGTCTAAGTATAGGAAATCTATCTCCAAAAAGAGCTTCTGAGCCACCCATGCTCCTAACCCTTTCGCCTCAAGTTCTGAGTTCTTCACACTAGGGATCTGAAAAGTTAAGCCTATGACGAGGTGAGACAATGTCTCAGCAAGTTCACCCCTTAAACCCTGACTAGGATGGAAATATGCCTAGAGGCAGTTTATGCACACGAGTCAGAAGACTTACCTCGCCTCAGTTCCTTCTTGCATGTCAGTACAGTTCATAATCTCAACCAATCAGTTTAATCCAATCGATCAATTCAGTACCATCTATCCATTTAGTACCATCTATCAATCAATCGATACGATTATTGCTCACACAAGTTGAAATAGATTATAGCTCTAACAAGTTATTGCTCTTACAGGCTGATATTTAGATGGTAGCTCGCACAAACTGATGTATAGATGGTAGCTCGCACAAGCTAATATATATTATAGCTTACTCAAGTTGATACAGTATAATCCTCTCACAAGCTGACATACAATAATGCTCGTACAAGTTGACATTTTAATAATACCCACACAAGCTGACGATTCAATAATGCTCACACAAACTGATACACGATAAATGAATCCCGGCCAAGGACACTGTACTTTGCACACCAATTCCTCAATTAAAATAATGAACTTGGCCTAATTTCATCGTGTTAAAAACACTTGATAAAAATAATCGTGTGTGGGTACACAATCGGTCTTAGCCAAAATACTATATCTTTCTTTTCAAAAATCTAACTATTTTATATAGTGCCTAAAAACATTTTTGGCATTAAAAACTGATGCTTCGGTATTTTCTGATTAAAAACCAAAATTACACCATTTTTGGATAAATACCCAAAATTACAATCACCACTTAATTTGCACAAAAAAGCATTCAATTGCAGAAAATAAGCACACCACTACATTCAGCATAATTCCGGTCACCATTATCTCGATATTAATTTCTGGAAAATAATAAATAATTAAATAAATATAAAAAATAATTAAATAAATACAATTAATTACCAAAAATGCAAACTTTGGTTGGAAATGCTTAATTAACCACTCAACAGCCGGGAAATTCCCAAACCTATCTAGATAAATTATACAACTTATCCAGTCTCTAATCTATTTGTTCTAACCACCTAACATGCCCAAACGAATAATTAAATCGCTAATTCATTCTAACTAACCACCTAAACCATACTTAGCCTAAACTAATGACCCCTTAAACGTCATTAACTTCATAAGCAAAATTTAGCAAGTAAACTTATCGGATTAGCAAGCCAGTGAGTCCACGACGACGGTGGCCGAAACTTGGGCTTACGGTGATGCCAAATAAAGCTCAGACCGGGCTGAAAATGACAAAGGAAGTTTATGGGTTGAGCTGGTCGAGCCGCTTCGATTTTGTGGAGGTGAAAATGGTGGCTGGATGGGCATGGCTTGGGTTGGCTTTGGCGGCCACATGTGGTGGTGCGGGTGTAACAGGAAGATGGAGAAGTTGTTAGCATGTGGGCTGAGGTTGCTGAAACCTGGAGAGGTGCAGGATGGCTGGACGTGCGAGGGTTGCACGGTCAAATGGAGAAGAGGACAAAAGCGGAGGGAGCTTGTGGGTTGACTCGGCGGAGGGTGTGAGCTGCAGGCGACGAGAATTGGTGGAGATGGAGCGGTGGTCTTCGGACGTGTGGTAGCAGGGGTTGCTTCAAAGTGGAGTGGGGTGCAGCTGTGGGGAAGAGAAATGGAGGGAAGGAAGTGGGCTACCGTAGAACAAAAGAAAGGAAGGGATGAGGAAAGAGAGAGTGTCGGTAGAGAGGGGTAAAGAAATGTGTGAAATAAAGAAAAGGAGAGAGGGAGAGACGTGCGTTAGAGGGAGAGATAAGGAAGAGCCCAAAAAGTAAAAAAAAAAAAAAAAAGGAGAAAAAACAATGGAAGAATACAAAAGTAGAGGATGGTTGGATGGAGGGCAAACATGCGAGAGATAGAGAGAGAGAGAGAGAGAGAGAAGGAGAAAGAGGGGGAGCGATGAAAGTCAAGATAATTATCCAATTTCATCATTTCTTGGTCCCACAAGCTTTCATGTTCATCTCTTTACTCCCCCATCACTTTCTTGCACATAACTCCCCACAATTAGCTAAGTTGATGCCAAATGTTGCAGCCCCCATACCAGCTCACAAATTTCTCTCAATTAGACTTCAATTTCTTTACAGATCTTTCCAATTTGGTGACCAATTTTGCTGAGGAAGCCCACACAATTTCTACAATTACCCTTTACCAAGTAGCTCACTTTGGAGTCCAAAATCCCTTTAATTTGGTCCATCCGAATTTCCTTTCTTTTCCGAATCATTCGAATTGATTTTCCGTAAATCCCAAACTCACCGAAAATTCTTCAAAGGATGATTCGATGGTCCTAAACTAAATCATGATATGACAGAATTTTCAAATTTTGAAATTAGGTTCAAATTCGCGGTTAATTTCAATCTGACGCAATTTTAACGGGACCTAACCTATCGGGTAGCTTTTAGGAATTTTTAATGCATTTGACCTGTGGTCGATTATTTTCGAGCCACAATGTACATCTTCAATACATTGGTGACTCTCGGTTGTCATGAAAACCTCAAGATTTCAGATACGGACAGAGGGTACCAAAACGACAGAAAAATCGGTCTAGTGCCAATCGATAAGAATTTTGTAATTAGGTGGAATTACCCACACTTAATCACATTACTCTATCGAATCGACCTATTTCTGCTATTTAATCGATTTTTAACTGTGCCGTAGTGACCCTTGCATATTAGTACAGTCGAGCAGTCGATTCTTAGTTAAATTATCAAATCTATTGCATTTATATTTCTTAACAGCTTCACCTAATAGGCTAGTTATCTCGTGAGCGGCCAACTCCGAGAAAAGAACTATAGACACGTTGATAAAAAGCCCAACTTATTCAATTGAAAACAGAACCTGAAAATCAGGATGTTACATGCCAACTTAGTAATGTTGAGAGGAATATGCCTTTGTCAATTAGATGGAAAACAACATACTTATCATTGAACCTCTTAATACGCATGCTATTACATGGAAAGCCCAATCAGAATTTTCAATCAAAGAGGGGGAGAATTACCAAAAAAGTCCTAAACCTAATGCAATTGTGCCAATTCAATCCTAAACCTTTTTTTTTGATCAATTTATTCCTAAACCTTTTACAATTGTTTTAATTCAATCCATCCAGCCAAAATTGGTTGGCCGGCGCTGACATTGACGCTAGCTGCTCGGCAAACGCCTGACGTGGCATTTTAAAATATTTTATTTTATTTTATTTTATTTGAATTTTTAAATATTTATTTTGAATTTTTGAATTCTTTTTTTTTTTTTTCCCATCTTCTCTTCCCTTGGCCGGTCGGAGGCGAGGTTGGCGAGGTCAACGTGGTTGGCCACCGGCAAGGCGAGGCCCGCCAGATCTCGGCAAGCTCACATGCGCGCCAATGAACGCATTCGTTCCTCACAGTCCCTAGCCGATTCCTTGCGGTCGCGACGGGAGGATGAGCCACCGTGTCCCCAACTTCGAGATGGACAATGACTACTCCCTCCCTTCCTTCCCCCACCCCCGGAAGCCCGACATGTATGTATCTCTTGTGCATGTCTCTTGTCTATTTTCCCTCTCTTCTTTTCTCTAGATTGTTGCCGGAATTTGGCGCCACAGGAAATGTTGGTTTTGCTGATTCTATTTTGGGGCTGTGGTTGCGGTTAGGGCCAGCGATGAGATCGCGAACCCAGTTGTGGCAGAATGGCCCCGTGGTTATGCAGAGCCAATGATCGGTCAACAAATCGAAGCCCTTGGGCTGCCGTCACCAAATCTAGTAAGGAGCTTTGCTGGCCATTGGCGAAGAGCCTCGCCAGCCACTAGCGAGGTTGACCTTCGCCTTGGCCGGGCGAGGCCTCGCCGGATTTGGCGAGGGCCGAGCTCGCCGGATCCGGGGGGCCTCGCCCTTGCTAGTTGTCGGCGAGGCTAACCTTGCCAGATCTAGTGGGGCCTTGCCCTCGCCAGCTCTCGCCTTCGGCCGGTGAGGTTGACCTCCTCGGCCCTCACCTCCGGTCGGCGTTGGTCTGCCTGGGGAAGAGAAGATGGGAAAAAAAGAAAAAAAGAATTAAAAAAATTCAAAAAAATATTTAAAAATTTGAAAAAAAAAAAAATACTTAAAAATGCCACCTCAAGTTCACCGGACGGCCGTCATCCACATCAACATCGGCCGGCCAATTTTGGCTGGATGAACTGAATTGACACAATTTGTAAAATGTTTAGGACTAAATTGGTCAAAAAAAGTTTAGGACTGAATTGGCACAATTGCAATAGTTTTAGAACTTTTTTGGTAATTCTCCCATCAAAGAGGATTACCAATCAAAGGGGGAGTGATGCCTTATTTTAAGCATCGCTTTGGCTTGTAAAATCTTATAACTGGCCACCTCTTTTCATTATTCTCGCAATATCATTTGAAGTTGCATTAATTTTGCAGCGCAAGACATGAAGGGCAAAACAGCTGGAGCGAAGATGATGATCAAGGATGCCAATCGCGACGAGTTGCCTTCTCCAAATGGCGACCAGGGCTGTTAAAGAAAGCAAGCGAACTATGCACTCTTTGTGCTGTTGAGATGGCCATTATTCTCTTCTATCCTAACGGCAAGCCTTTCTCCTTTGGACACCCATCTGTGGGTGCGGTCCTAGACAGATGTGGGCATCCACATAAGGTTTGTCCTTCTGTCACTCAATAGGCTAAAACTAATGGGGACCGAACCTTAGTTGAACTAAACAAACAATACACAGATGTGCTCAAGCGACTGGAAGCAGAAAAGAAACGGGCAAAAGAGCTCTAACATGTTAAGCCTCTGGAGATCGAAAACCTTAGCTTTGAACAGTTAATTTTATTAAAGAAGGCGCTGGCAGATCTCCAGGAAAAGGTGGACAAGAGAAGGATGGAGCTCTTGGCGTTAGAAGCTTCACTTCAACTACTTACGCAAGAGCTGCTGATGCCCCTGTCATTCGCCAAATTGATGATAAACACAGTGATCCTCGGGAAGCAAATGTTGGTGAGGAGTAGTCAATTTTAGCAGATCTGGGGGAGAGACTGTTGGTCTATCTTAAATTGTATTTTTCATGATTCAGTCAATCTCTCCTCTTAAACCCGAGAGAAGTCTCGAGGATACAATAAGCAATAATTTTTTTTTTCTTTAAGTTGCTATTTTTCGATGTAGCGTCATGATTTGGTATTCTTTCCTTGATCAATTGTCCTCTTGTATATTTCCTGTAATTCAACAAATAATTATGAACCTCTATCAATAAAAAGGTAGTCCATCTCTCAAAGAATTCATAACAAAGCTTTGAGAGAGGTTTCCCGAGGATATAGGCTTACTTAGCTAAATCTCGTTAAATTGCGTTTGTGTTCTTTGTCTTTGCATTTATCATGATATCAGAGCAGGTTCAAGCCTAACCTGTTATGTTTGTTTCAACTAATTTTCTAGTTACCTTGTTGTTGTGTTGTCACTATGGAAGAGTATGATGCTGGCAAGAAACGACTGCAACCCCTTCAACCAAAGGCCTCTTTTGCAAGAATCTCACAGCCAACATCTCACCAACATGCTTATGAAAGAAAGGAATTTCCTCCCTTGGTCGTGAACTATAACCATAGCTCTCGGCGGCCATTCGAAACTCGTCCATATCAATGGTAAAATTGAAGCTCCTCCAAAAGATGATCCTGGATACGAAGAGTGGCTTGCTAGTGACAACTCCATCATGTCCTAGATCTTCAACTCTATGGAGCCCCACATCTATGAGATTTTGGATACTCCAATTCAACTCAAGTACCATGGGATGCATTGGTTGGAATGTATGGTCAACTTAGAAATGCCTCTCAAATTTTTGAAATCCATTAGCAAATTCAAGGCAAGAAGAGTATCAATCATTTACCTTGCACCTCAGAAATTTCAAGAGGAGGTGGGATGAGCTCCGACAGTACCGCCCTACCACTCAATCCATTGCTGATTATGTTTGCAAAGAGGAGGAAGATAGGATCTTTCAACTTATGGCTAGCCTTCGGCCTAAATACGGTGATCTTAGACAACAGATCCTCATGAGCCCAATCTTGCCGTCCCTCACTGAAGTTTGTGCCACAATCCATGGAGAGGAAACCGGGCGTCGGGTCATGAATTGAGCATCGGCGACCAAGAAAGGAACTATTGAGATTTTGGCCCACAGTGTCGTGATCAATAGACCATTGGAGGTTGTCGCCAGATTTGTCCAAGGGAAAGACGAAGAAAACCGATCGCTTCCACTGTGAAAATTGTGACCGTGACAGTCACACCAAGGATTGGTGTTGGGTCCTTCATCCTCACTTGTGGGCTGGTAGAGAAAAGGGGCTAGAAGCAAAATTGGCTCCCCAAAATGACCCCACTAACCCGACTGAGTTCAAGATCAAACCTTAAGAGCCTAACAACTTTTGCAGGGCCAAAGGTCCAACATTAAGGCAATTGGATCAACTGGCCCATTTGCTGAATCAAGCCACATGGTACAAACTTTTGGTAAGGTGTTCTTAACTCAGTTCAAAAATCAGTTTTTTTATAGACTCGGGTGCCATTGACCATATGTGTAATTTAGATCAAATGATGGTTAAAATTATTTCCAATGATTATCCTCCTATTAATTTTGCTAATGGAGCATAGTTCCCAACACAAGGAGCAGGAAAATTTAAGATGTTGTCTAAGAGTTCTAATAATTTGATCATACCTACTTTATCTTCAAATTTGTTGTCTGTTAGTAAGTGTACGAAAGAATGAAATTGCAATGTCATTTTTCCGGCTTCTAAGGTGTTATTTCAGGATTGCATCACCAAGAGGACAATTGGTGAAGGGAGGCTATAGAATGGACTCTATGTCATAGATTAATACCCTGAGGTGTTGAGTGCAATCTAGAATGCTAAGAATACATCAAAACTATGGCATAGATGCATACGTCATCCGTCCGATCAGATTTTGCATACTCTTGATAGATCTTTATCTCATGATTCTAGTTCATGTGATTGTTGTCATTTCGCTAAACAGCATAGATTTCATTTTCCTAAGAGTGCATATTTTTCTTCAAAATTATTTGATTTAATTCATTATAATGTGTGGAGTGCTCCCATTGAGTCTTGGGATGGCTATAAATATTTCGTCTCTTTTATTGATGAAAAGTCTCGCGCTACATGGCTATATTTGCTCAAAACCAAAAGTGACGTTCTTAATGTTTTTCAGGAATTTTGTGCTATGATACACAATCAATTTAAGACTAACATGAAAGTGTTGCACACGGTTAATGGGACATAATACACCAATTAAGCATTTTAAGCTATTTGTGCAACTTGCATATTATTCATCAAACTTCCTATGTTGGGATACCCTAATAGAATGGCATAGTAGAATGAAAAAAATCATCATCTTCTGGAAGTTACTCGAGCCTTACCTTTTCGGGGAATATGCCAAAAGCATATTGGAGTGATGATGTTCTCACCAGTTGCTATATTATCAATTGGCTTCCTCACGGAGTACTTGAATACAAGATTTCAACAGAAATTTTCTATGGGAATAAGTTCAATGTCTCACATTTGAGGGTTTTTGGCATTACATGCTATGTTCACTTGAACAATGGTAAACTCGATCCATGTGCTCAAAAGTATGTGTTCGTTGGCTATTGTCATTAGATTTACAAGATAAAATACAGTAGTGATGACTCAGTTGAAAGGTATAAAGCCTGCCTTGTAACTAAAGGCTACCCCTAGACCTATATTATTGACTATAATGAGACATTTGCTCCAGTTGTAAAGATGAATACAATTGTTTTCTTATGTCCATAGTTGTGACGACCCAGACTTAGGGTAGTATGGAGGGACGGACTAAGATCGCCTCGGTAGTATGCGGGTGAGGCTAAGGGCATGTCTCCTGTCTCATATTGCTTAGGGGAGTCTTGGGCTAGCTTATAAGGCTTAGGTCCCTCTAACTGTACATACACGTTTTCTTAGGGTAGTATGGGCTACCTTGAGAAGAACAAAACTGTGAGAATATAGTGTCCAAAACGGATAATATGTGTACAATGGAGACTTGGGTCCTAACAGGTGGTATCAAAGTCGACTCCTGCAGCGTGTGGAGCCACAATGAGGGTGTTGTGCCTTAAGGAGTGGAGAATGTGACGACCCAGACTTGGCGTAGTATGGAGGGACGAACTAAGATCGCCTTGGCAGTACGTGGGCAAGGCTAAAGGCATGTCTCCTGTCCCACATCGCTTAGGGGGGGAGTCTTGGGCTAGCTTATAAGGCTTGGATCCCTCTAACTGTATATACACGTTTTCTTGGGGGTAGTATGGGCTGCCCTAAGAAAAACAAAACTATGAGGATTTAGTATCCAAAGCGGACAATATGTGTATAGTGGAGACTTGAGTCCTTACAGTAGCAATCAATTGTGGACGCTCTCTTTGTCAAATGGATGCGAAAAATGCTTTTCTTCATGGAGACCTTAAAGAAGAAGTGTATATGGATCTTCCCCTGGGTCATGCCTTGTCACGCCTCGATCCTCGAGCGTGTACCCATCCCTCGGTGGTTGATAAAATTTGCGACTTCACAGGACGAGTCGTCGACCCTTTCATTTTATTGCACATGCGGAAGCGAATAACAAATCTCATGACAGTAACTATCTCAGAATGGAAAAGCATGACAACAGATTTACAAACAAAACATGCTTTTATAAACCAACTGAGTCATGCACAAAAGTCTACAACCAAAAGACTTCAAAAGACCAGTTCTCAAAAAGATATTGTTCTAACTGTCCTACTCCTCGGATCTCCTCAGCTTGGTTCCAGATCCACCACTCTACGGCCATGAAAGGAAAATAAGCCCACGACGGGGTGAGATATAAATCTCAGTGAATTCACGCTCTAAACGCTGATTAGGAGGGTAATACGCCTAGAGGTATCCTAACCACACAATTACACAATCACAGAGACTTAGCTCACCTCAGATCCTCCCTGCAGGTCAGCATAGTTCATATCATAGACATCATAAAAGCATGAGCAACAACAAAGCTCAGCTAGCTAGAATGCCACACTCGAATTTTAAACAAGCATAGAGATCCTGATTATTGAGCCAAATCGTTATGACACGTCCCATACTATGCCACATAATTTTGTTCCATAATCCAACACATTCAACTCAATTAAACATATGTTCCTTGTTTTGATCTTGGTTTATAGCACGGCCTACTCTCTATTTGGCGGTCTTTTGGCATTGCCAGGCATCGTCTCACCTCATTGAGCACATCAACGTCTTTCTTAGACAGCTTTCCTAAAGGAGCAAAGGTCTAGAATCTACTGCGACCGGCTTCCCGTTGTCCAAGGGCATCCCATATAAGGGTTAACGTCCATCTTAATAGCCCAGGACGGGTTCTCTTAACCAACACACGACCATTCAATCAATGTCAGTGTTGGCCCAGCAGAGTGCTTTCGCCGTTGGTTTCTTTCCGATCTCTACGCATTTCGCTCGGGCCCAGGACACCATGCATTGCACTAAAATGCTTCAATTAAAATGGTGAACCTGGCCTATTTTTTTTTTCTTTTTTTGGTAAGGTAAGAATAACCTAGCCTATTTTCTTCATAGTAAAAACACCCAGTGAAAATAGTCGTGTGTAAGTACACGATCAACTCGACCCAGAAAAAGTGATTTCTTCCAATTTAAAATCGCATTGTTTTATATAGTATACGAAACCATCTTCGGTGTTAAAATTCGACACTCGGGATTTTATGAATAAATATCAAAATTCACAAATTTTGAAATAAATGACCAAAATTCCAATGCACTCAATTTGCACAATTTAACGCTCAATTACAGAAATTAACGACATTTGCAATCAGCACGAAAATTCGGTCACCGGCTATCCTGGTCTAATTTTCAAAAAATATTAATAATTAAATAATTACCAAAATTAATTAAATAATCAATTTAAATGCCAAAAATGCTAACTTAGGTCGGAAATGCCTAATTAAATACCGGAATGGGCCCGGAAAATTCCCAAGCCAATCTAGATAAATAATACAATTTATCTAGTCCCTAACTAAGCCGTTCTAACAACCTAACATGCATAATTTAACCATTAAATCACTAATCTAATATAACTAACCACCTAATCCCTAATTAACTTAAACTAAACACCCCTTAAAAGTCATTAGCCTACTATGTAGAGTTTAGTGCATAAACTCACCGGTTTAGCGCGAAAATTGGTTCATTGCGATGGTGGCGCAACTGCGGCCGAAACTTGAACTTTCAACAGCACCAACGGAGACTTGGACCGGGCTGAAATAGCCTTGCAAGCCCGTAGAAGAACTGCTGGGCTCGATTGGCGGGGCTGAGATGAGCGGGCTGCTGGGCTCGGCTTCGTGGACTGCACGCTGCTGAGGATGGGCCAGGCCGTGAAGATACGGGCTGAATTGGAGCTGGCCACGGCAATGAGAGACACGGACGAAGGAGAGAGCTACTTCGGTGGGGACGTGCGGGCGCTGGAATTGACGCTGGATGGAGCTGCTGGCGTCAACGCCTGGAAAAACAGAAGCAGCGAAGAAGCAGCTTCGGGCGTTGCTGGGTTGACGGTGGAGGGAACAGGGAATAGTGGAGCAGCTTTGGGCATGGCAGAGGAGTCAACGTTGGGGCTCAGCTAGCGAGGGGTTGACGCTGGATGTGGCAGCTCTGTGAGTGGAGATGGGGCTGTCGGTTTGGGGGTGTCGTGGATGTGGCGTGAGGCAGGAGACGGGCAGCAAAATCGGTGCAGTACAGACGCCAATGGAGCAGCAGAATTGGCGCGGGGAGGTGGGCTTCGATTCGGTGAGTTTGAGAAGAAGACCGAGGAGAGGAGATCGTAGCAGGTGGGAGGCTTTCGACGAAACAGAATGAAAGAAAAGCAGAAGTGTTCGAGCGTGCAGAAGAAGACGGGCAGAAGAGGAAGGTCGGCAGAAGCAAGGGGGAAAAAGCCCACAAGAAATATCAAAATCATCGTTAGAAGGTCCAAGAAGTCTTCATGCATATCCCTTTGGTACCCTATTACTTTCTTGATTGATAATTCCACAATAATCCACTTTGGTGCCAATTGTTGCACACCCCCATCCAAGGCTCCGAATTTCTCTACTTTAAATTTCAATTTTTTCACCAATTCTCCAATTTGATGTCCAATTTTGTTGAAGAAAAAGCCTACACAATTTCCACCCTTTCCCTTCACAACTTAGCTCACTTTGGAAGCCAAAAATCCATTCAATTTATCTAATCTGAAATTCCGTTCTTTTCCGAATTGTTCGAATTGATTTTTCCGCAAAAATTATGGAATTGCCAAAAATTATTCGGAAGATGAGTTGATGCTTCTAAAATAAATTGTGACATGACAGAACTTTCAATTTCTGAAATCGGTTTCAAATTCGCAATTAATTTCTATCTAACGCAATTTTAGCGTGACCTTGTCTACTAGGTAGGTTTTAAGACTTTTTAGTACAATTGACCCGTGGTCGATTATTTTCGAGCCACATTGTACATCTTCGACACATTGGAGACTCTTGATTGTCATAAAAATCTCAAGATTTCAAACATGGATACAGGGTATGAAAATGATAGAAAAATTGGTCTAGTGTTGTCCGACATAAATTTTGCAATTAAGTGGAATCACCCACACACTAATCACATATCTCTATCGAATCAATCTATCTCCGGTCTCTGATCAATTTTGACGGTGCCGTAATGATCATTGCAAATTAGAACGGTCGAGCAGTCGATTATTAGTCGAATTCTCAAGTCTATTGCGTTAAAATCCCTTAACGGCTTCACCCGATAGACTAGTTATCCCGTGAGTGGCCGACTCAGGAAAAAGAACTATAGGCGTGTTGATGAAAACCCAATTTATTCAATCGAAAATAGAGCCTGAAATTCAGGATGTCACATGCCTTGCAAAATGAAGAAAGGATGACTTGCAAATTAAGGAAGCCCATCTATGGATTCAAGAAGTCTCCTCGAGCATGGTACGACAAGCTCAGTGGTATACTTACAAAGTTTTGGTTTGTACGAAGTATGGCCGACTCATGAATGTTTACCAAGTCTAATGAGGGTGGTATTGTAATATTACTCGTCCACATTGATGATATTGTTATCACTGGAAGCAATGAATTCGAGATTGAGGCTTTCAAGCAGTATCTTCGCCAAGAATTTGATATCAAAGATCTTGGGAAAACTGAAGCATTTCTTAGGGATTGAAGTGGCTAGCTCGCGCAAGGGTTTATTTCTATCACAGCAAAAGTACATTTTGGACTAAAGAAACAAGGAAAATGGGGGTCAAATTGGCAAATGTTTTGATGGATTACAATAGTAAGTTTTCCACTGATAATACTCCCTTGCAAGACATTGGAGCATTTCAACATCTGGTAGGCAAGTTGATTTACTTGACTATTACTCAACTAGATATTGCCTATGCAATTAGCTATGTAAGTCAATTCATAATCTGACTCAAGGGCACATGGATTTGGTTGATCGACTGTTGAGGTACTTGAAAGCTACACCAAGAAGGGGTATTTTAATAAAGAACAATGGACATATAGATATTGTCGGGTATGCAGACAAAAATTGGGCAAGAAGCCCCAGTGATAGGAAGTCTACTATAGGCGTCTGCACCTTCGTAGGAGATAATATTGTTACTTGAAAAAATAAGAAGCAAAATGTTGTTGCCCATTCAAGTGTTGAAGCAAAATGTCAAGCAATAGCTACTCCTACTAGTGAAAAAGTTTGGCTACAACTTATCCTCTGGGAAGTAGGGTGCAAACCAAGAATGTTAACTACGAAGCTATTTTGTGATAATCAAAGTTATTGCTTATACGCCTCAAATTCAAATCCAGTATTTCAAGAAAGGATGAAACGCATTGAGGTGAACTACCATTTTGTATAGGAAAAGGTTCAGTACAACAACATTGAAACTCCTTATGTTCGAAGTGAAGATCGGTTGGCTGATATTTTCACCAAAGCCCTTGCTAAAGGACCAATTTAGAACATGGTAAATAAGTTGACCTCTGATAATATCTTCAATCCAACTTGAGGGAGAGTGTTGACCAAATTGACAGGATCCTTCTATCTTGGTAGGAGGAGATTAAAAAATATTCTCCTGATTTGGTGTTCGTTCTTTGTTTAATTGTTGCCTTGTGTATTCCCTGTAATTCAACAAATAATTATGAACCTCTATTAACAAAAAGGCAATCCCTCTCTTAAAGATTTCCTAATAAAACCTTGAGAGATGATTTCCGAGGACGTAGACTTACTTAGTCTAATCTTGTTAAATTGCGTTTATGTTCTTTGTCTCTAAATTTATCAGTTTTCCTCACGTTAATTTGGTGGTTACTCCTTGAACCACCAATTAACCCCACTTATTCGAAGGGTCGCGGCTTATTCGAGTAGAACTCCAACGCATGCTCTGAATGAATCAAGAAAATCATTCCTTCCTCCTAGAAAAATCCGACATTTCTCCTAATTTCCTATGGAAGGAAAAGTACTTCCCTCCCTCTATCTCAGTCCGTCCAACCTTTTTATTTTATTGATTGAAAATGCGAGCGAGTTGATTAAAATGAGACTGTCATGTCACATGGATATTGTCTTTGAAAATAATGCTGGATTCATGATATTAAATTACAAACTGACGTGATAGAATATTATTGAGTGTGCGAATATATGATTTCTTTATTTGAATATTAGCCGCTTTTGCGCATTGTAAATGTGCCTCCTTTTTCTTTTGAACGAGTGCTGAGGCATGCGTCGCGTATGTGTGGAAGCGGGCATTAAAGAAAATAGACAGTAATTTTTTTTTTTTAATTTTAAAGTGGAGGGAGTGGGTAGTTTCACGGACGTAAATATTAAACTATGGCCCTGTTTCTTGGCTTTCTATTATTTAATTTAGGGGTGATCAGGGAAGGTCTAATAAGTGAGACAAACACTCTTAATTAGTAATAATGGTACAAAATCAGCTTGGATCTGTCCAAAGAGAATACCGATGCTGACATTTCAATAAAGCAGGCCAACGAAGGATGAACCCACCAGATCAATGCGACGATGTAGGGTAATATAATTAAATTTTAACTTGAATGTTCCTTTCGGAATAAATTACCAAAAAGGAGAATGCTAATTTAATTCTAAACATTATAATTTTGTCAATTAAGTCCTAAATCTTTTGACGATATACTAATATAGTCATTCTAGCTAATTTTAATTGGCAAATGCTAACATGGACGGTATCATTCTACATGGCACGTTCATGGCCATATTAAAAACAATTCATCATCCAATGCCGACATACATGAAGAACAACAATAATCAGTACGTTAAGGCCCAAACACGTAGCAAACAAATGCTTCCAGTATCAACTTTTTATTTTTTTGGTCAGTCCTACTCTATGCCTACTCTACACTCACTCTCAGACTTTTGCCCTGCCTTTTGCAGGAAACTTACTCATCCCCACCCCCATCCCTCCCTGAGAATGTGGGGATTTGAACCCCTCATCTCCCTCTTTCATGTTGGAAGGGTGGCCACTGGGGCGAATCCCAGTGGTTCTTCCAGCAGCAACTTATGCACCCTAATTCAAGACTATTTATGAAAGGTTCAATGGTGATTGAAGGAATTGCGGTTTAGTTGGGTTTTTTTATATCTTATAACTAGCACCTACTCGCTGGTCAGCATCGATTTTTGGGTCGAACCCGAACCTATCCTTCTTTTTCTTTCCTTCTCTTAAAACCTTTAGTTTTTTCAATTTTGTTGAAGAAAAGAAGATGAGCCGGTTTTTGGCAAAAAAAGAGAAAATAAATTCTCAAGATAAGAATGGAATTACTATTCTGCGAGAATAGAGCAGGGCACATGAATAAGAATGAAATATCTACCAAGTTTGGTTTGCCAAATCTATATCTAAGTGAATATATAATAATTATGTCTTTCCTGAGAATTGCTACATCGGACTATCATTTGCAAGGAATTAATTACTCTCCTTACAAATGTATTTTTCTTTTTCACACTTTCCACTCATTTTACATCAAATTAGGATTTGTGCTTGGCTCATTCGATTCCATGAGTTTTGTAAATGAAACATTACTGCAATTTATAAATGATTTCAATATATGTGTGTGTAGTATTGATTCGAACACAATTGTTATTGTCTTAATTAGATATATCGATAATCATATAAATTATTTTCAAAGTTATATTGTGTGAGCTAGTAAGCTGAAACTAATAATCTTCGTTAAATTCTAACAGCCCCTTAAGGTAATCATAATTATTATTCATGAAATCTAATTTTAAATTGATATTTTTAAATTAAATAGTTGATAACAAATAATAACATTATTTTTTTCTCAATGGCTTATCAGTGATACCAATGATGATGTAATAATGACGTAATAATCACAACTTAGTTATAAATTCACTATTATTTAATTGTCAATGCTCAAACGATCTATAAATTAGCCTTAGAGCTGTGAATAGAAATGGATAGTAAATTTATATTTCTGATGAGGAGCTGCTAAAACAATAATACTAGTTATATTTCTCTACAAATTTATTGCCTTATACTTTAATTTATAGATTATAAATGGATAGTGCATGAGGGGCCTAGGCTATTCTATCTTCGATAGCACGTAACTCTTGGATTAACCAATCCACAAAATTCAGTATTAAGACCACATTTTTTCGACAATAAGTTGTTATTGGTTTAAAAGTTGACAAGCTATTGCCAAGTGGATTATCATGGATGTGTACGAAAAAGGTTACGCATGTTGTATTTATATGCATCTCCTGTCTCTAATTCAAAAACAGTTCTCGGATAACTATTCATGCATTTATATTCTTCATTTTCTTCTCTTTGACGACTAGTAATCCCATCCAAATATAATCTTAGCTACGTCTCATAGCATCCGCATTGTTAATCCTCATGTCAAGCGAAACTTGCCATGACCAACGCTTTAAAAAAGACTAGGAAATAAAAAAGAAGATTCTTACAATCACAAGCCAAAGACAACATATAGATATATATAAAGCTTGGGGGAGGGAGGGGGTTTAAGCTAATATGGTTCCAAACGCGCTCCGATAGAATTAAGACACGATCCCGCCCTTCCGAAAAAGCCAACGATCCTGCCTTTGCCTGATACCGGCGGGATACTAAATTCTGTTGACATTCCAAG
Organism: Eucalyptus grandis; assembly: GCF_016545825.1. Classification (NCBI taxonomy): domain Eukaryota; kingdom Viridiplantae; phylum Streptophyta; class Magnoliopsida; order Myrtales; family Myrtaceae; genus Eucalyptus; species Eucalyptus grandis. The sequence goes on from NC_052620.1 coordinate 16,012,191, forward strand.
AGCATCCTCTGATCCAAACGGCCCGTGAGTGGTCTTCGTGGTATGTATTTTCAGGTTTTGGATGACAGTTTGTGGAGTTTTTCCATTTCCCTTCATCCAACCAGATATTGAAACTAGACGCTCCTTGGGATAATCAAGATCGACCTGCAAGGATAGCAAAGGGAAACGTGTTTTAATTAGGAAAACATGTTAAGGCTCCAGATATAAGATGCCAAAAGAAGTGCCTCAGTCTTCGATGAAAAGAAACCGTGCCACATGAAGCTAAGAACATTGTGAAAAGCAACATGTATACATGAACAACTTCCAAACGGAAAATAGAAGAACCAAAGAGAAAAGAAACGAGAAACGAGAGAGAGAGAGAGAGAGAGGGAGCGAGAGAGATGGACTAACCCAGGTGTCCAGAGCCCCGTCTCCTCGGCCATGTTGAGAGCCTCGAACGATGGAACCATTGTCATCGTACATAATCGCGATCGAGTGAATTACGTCGGTGGCAATGATATGAAAGTCCCTCACCTCACTATGCACTCCATCATCCCATTCAGTTCCACCAGAGCCTCCGAAGGGTCCAATGATTTCGAAAGGATACAAGTGCGGTATGGGCTCGGCATACACTCCTATAGCATTGAGAGTCTCCCTACTACATCTCCCATGAAAGCCGATGATTTTGCTTCTGGTCGATGGATACCAAAAGTGCGTCCCTGTCTCCTTGCCAAAGGGACCATGTCTTCCTCTATTACTGTAAAATGTGAGTGACTGAACAATAGCATTGTCGATGTTGCCATCACCATTCTCTCGCTTGTAACCAGAGATCGATGTTAAGTACTCCTGTGGAAAATCCAATCTAACCTGTGCCAACCTCAAAAGTCTCTCTTAAGACTGGACAAGTGGTGTAAACAAAACCTATTTGTCAAATTTAATTTACTAGATCACGTGACTGGACACATATCAACATATCAACATGGTCTCGGCTCATGAGATATGAGTAAGTAAACAACAACGAATTGGAGAATGAAAGAAACACTTACCCAAGCGACCTTGGACTTATCTTCCCCAGTGGGGCCACCATGCATAGCTGAGCAAACTCGTTCACCATTCTTGTCATATGAAAACACAATGTAACGGATAACATCGTCGTACATTACCTGTATTTCCCTCACACCACTGAATTTACCATCGTCCCAAGCACACCCACCTAGGCCTCCAAATGGCCCAATTGATTTGATTGGGTAGAGATGAGATATCGGTTCAAAATATGCCCCAATAGCTTCAAGACATTGACCTCCCCTCCCATAAAATCCAACAATTTTGCCACCCGTTGCAGGAGATGAGGAGTGCAGTGCATAATCTTCATCACCAATAGGTCCTATCGTTTTTTTGTTAGTTTGAAATGTGAGCGATTGAATGCCACCAAGAGAAAGATACCCAGATATTGAAGTCAAATACTCATCTGGATCTTGTATTTTGATCTGCAGTAACAGTTATGTTAAAAAATGATCCATTTTTGGAAAGATTTAGACTACACCAGACTTACTGAAAACAGGAAGAAAAAGGAAAAATGGCGGCAACAATTTGTCCAAGATAAAGTTGAAGATTCTCGTATGTTGGAGAAATTTCTAGTATATGTGCATGCAAGAAAAAGGCAAGAAAACTCTCAAATGTTAAAAGAAGTTTCTGGTACGTGGGCAGCAAGACCATGGTGGCAGCAAAAAGGCAAAAGAAAATTCAACAAAAGCTGCTGAGACTAGAAAAATGAAGAAAAATGGAGAAGCCACCAGAAGATCAGAAGAAGCCGCACGAGCAGGAGATAAAAAAAAGCAAGTTTGTAATTTTATATTAATTTTTTTTTTTGTACAATGTCGGTTGTGTAAGGCGGTGAACTCACGCCTATAAATAGGAGTTGAGGTGTGTGTTTTATGTAGCATAAAAACCAGCAATACTTCTTCCTTTGTAATACAAATTTTCATAATAAAAGTTCTGTTTTTTTTTTTTTACCCATACTCCCTTGCATTGTAGTCCTTTTTTTATTCACACATAACACTTGCACACACACACACTTCCGCAAAACATCCAACAAGATATAACCATTATACTCAAGTTTTGTAGGGATTTTTTTTTTCTGGGTGTATGCTGGGGGTAGTCCTAGACTTTGGAGGGCAAGTCCCTAATGAGCCTACCTAGGGAAACCTTATAGACCCATAGATCTTCCTTATCCAGAGGAGGGGAGTTTCGAACTCTCCACCTCTCATTCTCATGTAGGAATTGTGGCCACTGAGATAAGCCCTCGGTGATGAGTTTTTTTAAGGATTTTACAAAGCATATATAGGTACGAGGACATACCGTATGGATTTCGACGTTCCGCATCGTATGGAAGTTGTTTCCATCAATGCAACCATGTGTCTCAGATTGCCACAATTCTTTACTCTCCTCTTCATATTGAAAAGCGATTGATCGGATACGCGACCCTTTACTAGGTTCAAATTCAACAATGATTTTCCTTACGTTGGTATGCTTATTGCCATCATCCCAAAAGGATGCATTTGACCTCTCAAATAACCCGACAGAACTAAAGGGATAGAGCTTATTAGAATATAATTCGACGTGTGCTCCAATAGATTTGAGAAAATCATCACTTCTCCCGAAGAACTCGATAACTTTCCCAGCTTCCGATGGTAAGGAGAAGTACTCCCCTTCCTCTGTACCAATGGGTCCCAATATTCTCATGTTGGTTTGAAATGTGAGCGAGTTGATTATAGTACCACAACCATTTGCATTTTGGAGATATCCAGCAAAAGAAGTTATGTACTCTCCATTTATCAGTTTAACCTGCAAACAGGCCATAGGATACGAGATTCGACGTGAGTGACTATATGATGCATCATTGGATGAGCAAAATAAATCAGTACATTCTTTTGAAATATGATTTGAATCTATAAAATAAGTCATATATGCTAAGGTTCGTGTATTACGTTTTTAATAACTTTGGTAATACATTTCATGTTTTAATTTTTCCATTTGGTTTTCTAACAATCATGTTGATCCTCAGGTATCTCTGGTATGGACTTTTCATGTGCATTCGCGAAGCAATTGTTAAGAATCTCAGGGTTCAGAATGCCGTAATCTGACTGACATTATGATAAGCTAGAAAAATAAACTTAGGACATGCAAGTAGAAACGGAAAAAGAGAAAAAGGAAAGAGTACGGATACAACCTTGAAAGTATTCTCCCCGCCATATCCACTGTAATTAGTTTGTGGTTCGGAGTCGGTGGCATCGTCGACTTTAAAAGTAATGGACTTGATGAAGTCTGCGTAGTGAACATCAATCCCCTTAAATCAGAAAAATGCCAGGATTTTTGGCCTTCGCCTCCAAAAGGCCCAAAAACCTTAATAGGATATGTATGAGGAATCGGCTCATAAAAGCCTCCGATGGACTCGAGATGAGGGCCATTGCAACTCCCATGAAACCCGACAATTTTGCCGCCAGTGTATGGAAATGAAAAATGCCTCCCTTTATTAGCTGTTCCGATCGGTCCATGATCCCTTTTATTAGTATGGATTGTCAATGATTGGAGAAAGGCGAGTCTGGAAACTTCTTCAATGTAGCCCGAGATGGATGTCAAGTACTCACTTGGATAATCGAGCTTAATCTGAGATAAAAAATATAAAAATCAAAGAATTCAAGACCAACTATCTACTTTAACGATGAAGAGATAGACTTTACTAGAAAAAAATAAAGCATTGATGACATCGGCAAAATCACATTCCATCATGAAGACAATGTTGAGAATGTTCATATCAAAGCTTACCGTACAGGTTTTGCCTCCTCCACTTGTGCCATGTGTGAACGGACCGACCGGATGTCCATGTTGGTCATATAAGATGGAGATGGACGTAATTGCCAAATCGAAGCCTACGACAATTTGCCTCACATCCGTGTATTTTCCGTCATCCCAAATGTCCATGCCACTATCACCACCGAATGGTCCCACGACATCAAATGGATATGGGGGAGAAATCGGCCTGAAATGTGCTCCGATTGAGTGGAGATGGCTGCTACATTTCCCATGAAACCCAATAATCTTTCCATCCGAATGTGAGAGATGAAAAGGCCATCCTTGTTCAGATCCAAAAGGTCCATATATCTGCTTGTTGCTGTGGATCTTGAGAGACCGGACAACATTATGATCACCATGATAATCAATATGGCCTGATATAGAAATTATGTATTCACTTGGATGATCCAATCTCACCAGCTGCAAGAGGTGCAAAAGTATTTTTGAGAGTTATCATCATCGCATCCATCTAACATCTAATATGTATTGCTTCTGTTATTTTGGATCATTATAATTCCTTTACTGCGAAAAATAAATCACTTGACCAAGTTCGGTTAAAGTACTTATCCTTAATAGGAAAAAGGAACGAAGGGAAGTTTTAGAGTTTATATTTTTTGCTATAAGCAGGTCCTTGAGCAAAGCTGCTGCATCCAATTTTGCTGCGAATGAAAGGCGAGTAATAAAGTCTCGCGAGCAAATCAAATACGAAGCACATAACATAGAAGATATAAAACTCGGAGTTGATTCTGCTTAGCTTCCTCTAACTTTTGCTGTGGATTCCGTTATGGACGCGCAAAAATGACATTAAACTTGGAGTTGATTCTGTTAGCTTTCTTATAAGTGATGTGTAGTAAAATACATAATCAATCAGTTAAGAGTGACAGAAAACTGACCGTTTCATTGTCAGGGGCAGGTCCACCGTGCTGGACAGATCTCACTAAACACCCGTTTTGATCATAATCGATGGTGATGGATTCAATAACTGACTGTCCGTACAGCCTAATTTGCCGCACACCAGTGTGTGCCCCATCATCAAAAGCATCACCGCCTTGACCTCCATATGGCCCGACTGACCTGAAGGGACAAAAGAGCGAATCGAGATAAGGGCTTTTAACCAACTTCTCCAATGTCCGATGCCATAGATGTTTCGACTTGCCATTTAGGTACGAGCCCAACTTTTTAAGAGACAATGGATGACCTCCTGCATAATGAGCTAGACTTCGGGACAACTCCTCGTAGCCTTCTTGAGGTTCTTCTCTCTTCAGGGCATGGCGACAAAAGAGCCGGAGTGCCTCATTCTTGCCCAATCCTTTGACCATACACTTGTCATCTACCTTGAGATCTTTTAGCAAGTTTTGGTCTCTGGTTGTGATCAAAATTCTGCTCCCAGGACACAGCAGTTCTCGCTCTCTGGCTCCGAAGTAGTCAATTTGTTCTTTCCTAGTTACATTATCAAGAATAAGAAGTATTCTTTTACGGCACATGTTACTCTTTATCACCTTGATGTTGGTTTGAATGTCATCATACATCCTCCATCCTTCTACCTTTATGAGATTATGGAGCAGCTTCTTCTGTAGGCCTAATATACCTACAAGATTGTTGCAATCTGCTTCTTCAACTTTATCAAGAAAGACGGAACACTCGAAATCACGGTGAATGCGCTCGTAGATGACTTCGGCCACTGTCGTCTTTCCTATTCCTTCTACTCCGCATATACCGATAACGCACACGTCCTTCTTTTGGCCCATTGTAATTAAAGAAATCACCTCATCTACCAAGAATTCCACTCCAATTGCATTTTTCACAATGCAGAGTGGCCATGTTTCGTGGATTTTCTCGACAAGGTGCTTTACTATTATGTCCACGAGTCTCCCTTCATCCCTGGTGTTTAAACATGAGATCATCAAATGTAGATTTATGCACCGAGAGATGAGATATTCAAGATCTTTCCACGTTCATATGATTAAAAAAACATCCAACTTGGCTAGATCAGTGCTTGTTATTAAGTTTTTCTGCTGATGTAGCATGGGCTTGTTGCCAATTATTTCACAGTGGGAGTCCTCTATGGCGGAAGTTCAATGTTGTCTGAGGGGAAGCACTTTTGCTGTTCCAGATCACTGTTCCCTCTTCTTCTTCTTCTTCTTCTTCTTCTTCTTCTTCTTCTTCTTCTTCTTCTTCTTCTTCTTCTTCTTCTTCTTCTTCTTCTTCTTCTTCTTCTTCTTCTTCTTCTTCTTCTTCTTCTTCTTCTTTTTTTATGAGATAAATATGAAAAATCTAAGATAATTTTATTTTTTTATAATTCAGGGGCACAACCGTAATTGCATGGTTATCTAGATGAAAATTAGCATAGCACCCTACAAGTTACAACAATGGCCCTCACTAAAATCTAAACTACCCGGGCAAAAATTAAACCTGTAACCCTTGGATTATGAACCGAATGCATTAGAATGCCCTTACCATTGGATAGGCAACATATCAATCAATTGTAATATGATGTAAATACGTTTTGGTAATCGATTGTCTAATTATGGTGAATTTATCATAGTTCTGTAATCTAATAGATGAGGTTCACGTGGATGATGAATTGAACATATATTTTGCAAAACTGCAGAAAACAAGAAAGAAAAAGCAAAATGCGGAGTCAATGGGAAAGCTGGTCACGTCCTAAAACCATACAAGCACCGTCCCATAGGTTCCACAAGGGTCTCGTGGCGACTAGCCGTGGGGACAGGGATTGTCTTAAGTACGCGCACTAACCACAGGCACAACAACTATCGCAAGAGTTTTATCAGGTAGGGGTGAGTATAGTTCCAAGATAAAATTGGGAATCAAAGGTGAGAATCGGTTTGATTGTATGTTCGAAGGTATGCAAATTAGGTTCCAAGTTTCAAAAAATGAGAAATATGTTCCGATGGATAGGTCCTAGGTTTTAAGTGGAACCTAAACGAAACAGAACCTAGAACCATCCACCTCTTATATATAATTGCCATTTTGCTACTTAAATTCTGAATTGATTTGCTGAAGCCAAAAGCAAAATTATGGGCCATTAACAACTGAATATATCCACCGAGTCTTCATTTGGTTGTGACACATTTTAAAAGTCTAGAAAACTAGGTAACTTCAGTCCTTTTTTGGTGTCAAAATTAGAAGGAATAAAATGACAAATTAAGCTTAACTAAAAATGAAACAAAATTTTAAAAGGAAATTGGCCGACACCCGGGTAGTCCTGGAACTTAGGTTTTAGGGTATGTTTATTAGTAGTCGGGATATATATGGTAGCTTTACAAGGAAAATTATTTTTCTCTTCAATATAAATAATATTTGAATTCTCATTAAAGAAATAAAAAAAAAAAATTTTTTTTAATTAATCTTATTTTATTTTATTTTATTTTAATTTATAAATCTTATTATATATTTTAGGTATGTTTGTATTTTAGGTATGTTAGTACAGTTTACTTCAAAAGGATAGGACGAAACTTGAAACCGGTCACTCTGATTATTGACAATCCCTATTTTCGGCAAGCATAGAGGTGACAGGCTGCGACGGTATGGGATTTACGGTCGTCTTATCTCATATTTTCAGTTTATGCAATATAAGATGAAGTGGCCTATTCTGTCATGAAATTTAATCCTATAAGAATCCCAACTTATTATTCAAGAATAGAAATCGACGGCCAATTTTTCTGGCAATAATTACTATAACAGATGGTCTTGGATTTTTATGTTAATTAAGGGCCAAATTCGACTAATCAGAATACTTCTCCTGGTAGTTCACACAAATTTACGACGAGCAAACATCAACTGATTAATTCCCCCAAGTGAATGGGAAATCCTATAATGTAGCAAGTAATAGAAGAGGAGGATGAAGAAGAGATATGGACCCTCCGGCATCATTCCTCAAGTCGAATCCTGTCAAATGCTTAGTCTCTATCAGGGCGTCCCTCCATTTCTGTATCTGCCCGTCATCTCTCTGGTTTCCACACAATCTCTCAAAACCTTGAGCAAATTCACTTCCGCTCGTCAAATTCGAAATGTCTGCGGCTTTTACCTTGTGGAAGATGGGAATAACTAGGTGACCATGGTTTCTGAACCTCTTCCGGCACTCCAGAATCTCGACCAGCTCGCTCATGCACCACTTCGAGTCGGCATATTTCTCGGAGAACACGATGAGAGCAATCCTCGCACGCCCAATCGCTTTAAAAAGCTTGGATTTAATTTCCTCCCCAATGTCTTCTCTCGCGTTGTCTCTGAAGCATTGACACACATAAAAGATTAAAAAACTCCATCTCTCTTTCCCTCCACCATGGCAGACACCGCCATACCGCCCTCGCACGCCACCGCTCAAGCCGCCGCAACCCTCCATCCTCGAGACCTCCGCATCATCGTGGCCGTCGGACCCAGCCGTGGCCCGCCTTCATTGCCGCAGTCTGCTGTGGCCGACCAGTTCTGGAACTGGCAAGGCGGTTCGTCCACAGACACGAGCATGCTCGTCCTTGGCCGCTACGACCAAATCCAGCATGAGCTCAGAGGAAGACGAAGCTGAAGACCAGATCTGGAGCCATGGTGATGGCGAGAAGACGAAGCCATCGGATCTGGCTAGTGGCCAAAGACGAAGGGACCTCGCCGTCAAGGCTCACGGCCAAGGACAAGCTCCAGATCTGGAAGTTCGCAGTCTTCATGCTCGTCTCACGATGGAGGGGCACGGCCATCATGGCTCCAGACCTAGTTGTTCAGAGGAAGACGACAACGAAGGGAGTGGCTTGGTTTGGACGGCCAGCAGTGTTGGCCTGGACGTGTTGCCGGCGGCGGGCGGCGGCAGGCGCGGAGGTCAACCTCAGAGGTTGTGTGGACTGAGGGGAAGAGAGGTGTTCTGACTAGATTTCTATTTTTATTTTTCATTTGATTCTACCTCACCTGAAGCACCGGATCGAGGCCTGGCTCAAAGCGGAGAAGAGATGCGCTATGAAGTTTCTCCTCAGATCCTCGCCTCGGAAACTCACGAACACATCGTATTCCCATTGAGGCGGCGGCGGCGGCGGTTGTGGTGGACGCCCGAGTAAGACTAAGAGGAGGTTACGGAGGGTTTGAGCCATCGAGTCAATGCTCCTATGGCTTGGTATGTAGTTGGAAACATCGTTTGACGGGTTATATGGCTTGGTATGTAGTTGGAAACTTCGTTTGACGGGTTATATGGATTGTAAGTTTGATTTAAAACGTTAGAGAGAGACTGACCATTATTATTTGATGGCAATAATGATGATGGTCAGACAAGTCAAAGAGGGCAATGGCAGTGCCGTCATTGTGATATTTCGAAATTTGGTCATATTTCGAAATATATGAAATTATTATTTTATCGATGCACTTATGATTATTTTACTCTGAACTAATCATTCATGAGTTAACTAATCCATTGAGTGAGACTGTAAAGGGTTAAAATGCGAAAGACTAGAGAATTTGGTTAAAAATCGACCGCTCGATCATAAAGGTTGACAAGGGTCATACTACGCTGTATAACTCATACAACGCTCGATTGTAGCAGCCAATTATGGATGAACCACTCACAAGCATGCCGACCCTCAATAATGCACTAGTCCATTCCGCAACCCATATGTGTTGCTCGTGGGCCTACCTTTAAGAAAAGCTACAAGTCCCTCTCTCTCCTTGGTTTCTCTCTCTTCTTCAACATTTCTTTCTTCATTTTCTTTTGGGTTAATACCTTAAAAAATCCCAAACTGGTACACTTGTGACAAATTTACCCCAAACTATTTTTTTGACCACGAAAAACCCCAAACCGGTACACCTGTGACAAATTTACCCCGACTAACTATAAAAAACCCCAAACTGGTACACCTGTGATAAATTTACCCCAAATTAATTTATTCGACCGCAAAAAACCCCAAACCGGTAGATTTGTGACTAATATACCCTCCGAAAAATTAGATTAATACCACAAAAAAATCACAAAAATTATAAACTATGACAAACAGAGTGTAAAATCCCAAATTGATATACCGGTCAATTGTCACGTGTTATTTAACTTTATAATTTAACAAGAAAATTTAACTAAAACTAACAAAGGGTAAATTTGTCACAAGTGTACCAATTTAGGGTAAATTTGTCAAAGGTATACCAGTTTTGGGGTTTTTGGTGGTCAAAAATAGTTTGGGGTAAATTTGTCACAAAAACTGGGCTTTGGGGTTTTTCAAGATATTAACCCTTTTCTTTTTGCCTTCCGGGGGCTATGGACAACGCCGATTGTAGCAGCCAATTATGGATGAACCACTCACAAGCATGCCGACCCTCATCCATGGCCGTCATCATCATCTATGGCGATGCGTCCTGGAACGTCGCAATTTAATCGACCGCTGAGAGATGTTCGCGCGCTCGGGGTTCAGGGCGTGACAATCATTGAGTCGGATGAGAAAATATTAGGAACAAGTGGGTATATTAGGCATAAGTGGGCAGCTACCATGGCAGTACACTAGTCCATTCTGCAAGAAATACATGTTGCTTGTGGGCCCACCTTTAAGAAAAGCTACAACTCCCCTCTCTCCCTCATTTCTCTATCTTCTTGACAGTCTCTTTCTCCTCTCTTTTTTTTTTTGGTTTGGTTTTGTTTTGTTTTGCTTTCTTTCCCTTTGACCTATGGCCAGCAACCGCCATAGGTGAGGGTCGGTGAGGGTGTCATGGCCTCGCTTGTGGGCGGTGATGGTTGCTTTCGTCAGATTCAGCGATGGGTCGACCCTCTCGGCTAGGGCAAGGGTTGCCTTCGCTAGATCTGGCGAGGTTTTGGGAGGCGACAGTCGTTGGATTTGGCAAGGTTCCGGGGTAGGTGCGAGGGCAATGGATGACTTGTGATGAACATCGGCATTGCTGGTGAGCCAATTGTTCATGGTTGGCCGTGAGCATCGTCCATGGCTGGATGAGAAAGATGGATACTCGAGGATCAATAGCATGCCCGATCGATACTGATGACGGCCATGGATGAGGGTCGGCATGCTTGTGAGTGGTTCATCCATAATTGGCTGCTACAATCGAGCGTTGTCTGTCCATAGCCCCAGAAGGCAAAAAGAAAATGAAGAAAGAAATGTTGAAGAAGAGAGAGAAACCAGGGAGAGAGAGGGACTTATAGCTTTTCTTAAAGGTAGGCCCACGAGCAACACATATGGGTCGCGGAATGGACTAGTGCATTATTGAGGTAGCTACCCTAGCTACACCTAATTTTTCTTGAAGCGGATGAGCTAAGCTACAAAGGGGTAGTGAGAAAAGAAATTAAGAATTCGTTTGTTTGCTAAAAACTGTTTCCAAAGAATTATTTTTCAAATTTTGTATTTGGATAATGGAAAATAATCAATTTATGAAAAATATCTTTCATCAGCTGAAAATAATCAGCTTACATTTGGGGAAAATAATTTCCTATTTTGGTAAGAAGGAAATCATTTTCCTTAAACTACCAAATAAACGAAACTAACCATTTTCCCTAAAAATGATTTTCATGAAAAGTATTTTACTTTATATGAATTTTTCAATGAAATAAACGTACCCTCAATTTTTCGATGGTGACTAATGTTATCTATACAGATATGATCGTATTTGTTACCATCAATTCTCTACAAATTGATTCTAGATGTAAACTCATTCAATTTTGTCTTCAGTGAAATGTCTTCTGTTTGGTTTAATGATAATAAAAAGTGAAAAGCAGGCTGGTCGTAGAAAACATGGCCCAAACTGCAGAGCATCTCAAGTTTTATTGGCCAAGAAAAAAGCACTTAGAACAAAAATGCTCTATGCTGTAAGAAAATACCAAAAACTTAAGAATCCAAACACACAATGAGAGATGATCCTCAAAAGAGAAAAGAAAAAGTGAAAGTATGCTCCACAATCTCATCTTTTAAGTGAAGGGAAAAAAAAAATGAGACTCCAGGTATGTATACTCCTCATACTATGCCTTTTTTGAATCATAAGGCATATTTTTTCTATTTAGATTTGACAATATTACGTAATGCCAATCAACAATAATAACATGCTATAACTTAGCCTAATTATATGGTTCCAAACATACTCCAATAGAATCGAGGTGTGATCCAAACTGTCCAAAAAAACCCTATGATCTTACCTTCAATAGTATACGATGGTATCCAAAATTGCGTACCCATTTCAAGGTAATTATGTAAAACTAAACCGAAAACATTAATAAGATCTTGCAATTAAATTAATGCAAAAAATAAACGCGAAATGATAAGGACATTGGAGATTTATGTTGTTGGATTCGAGTGTTAGTATTTACATGAGCTGCTAGTAAATAATTCACTTTAATCAAAGAATGAGAGCTGTAATCGCTCACACATTTGAGTGTTTCTCACACTTGAATTAAGTCTAAATTCAAAGGTTGCGTTTGGTAGTTCCGATAAAATTCAACATAGGATTAACTTTATTCTATCTTGTGTTTGATGCTTATTTAAGATATGATAAAGTCGAATATATGGGGGATATAAACCGAATAAAATTATCTTGTGAAGGAGGTGAGATAAATGTGGATATGAATTATAACATCAATAATAAGAAAGTTATTTTCTTAAATAACAAACTTCTTATATTAACAAAATTAAAATTATATTTCAATATAATTAATATTTGAATTCTAATATAAGAAATTCAAAATAACAAAAAATTATTTAGTTATTTTAATTTAATTTAATTTTAATTTATATATTGGAATATAATTATGTTTTATAATATAACTTCATAATATAAATATAAATTTATCACTTATTTTAGGTATATTTATTACATATTTTAGATATTTTAATATTTTAGGTATATTAGTACAATTTACTATTTAATAAAATTTTACTAGAGAAGAAAGAAATAAAAAGAAATTAATTAAAAAGAGAGGAAAATAAAATAAAAAAGAAAATAAAAATAGAGTAGGCAAGAGTGTCTTGAAAGATTTTTAAAATCTTCATTTGTAAAATTTTTGGTTTATTTATACTAATATACTGTTTATATTAAACAATGTATATGATATGATGTGAATATATTCAATTTTATTATTGCAATCACCAAATAATAGATAGAATATAGCAAAACTCCTACTTTTCATATATTATTTTACCCAATCCTATTTGAGTAAAAAATTCGGATAACCAAATATAATCAAAGTGTTTACAAATAATTTAACTTTATTTGGATGAAAAAAATTATCATTACAAAAACATCGCGTTGACGTCGGTGGCGCCGAAAACCAAGAACGTGGTGCGTTCTTTTTTTCTTCATTCGCGCAGCTCTGTTTCTCGAAAGAACGCTCGTCTACCTTCTTTCTTGCTTTTTACCTTGTTTGGCTGCTGCTTTATATAGGAAAGAGAACTCAAGCAAACCTCCCTTTTGGATTGGGAGCCACCAAATCTTTAAATGCACCTTTTTCATCATTTGGATTTTAGATGAGACGTTCACCGAATCTTTAAATGCACCTTTTTCAACCACGACAACTTTGACTCCTTAATGATGCGGTCGATAATTTCAATCCACATTGTCTAATTTGGTTCAAATTTGATACACTGCTCAAATTCGATTCATAATTTAACGAAAACGACAACTCAAACTGCTTCAAGCTTTTCGTCTAAGATAACAAATTGCAATTGAGTTTCCATTGTTCCATATGAAATTACATTTTCTCTTTGCTTAAATTGCTATCCTTTTTCCACTACTTGCTAGGATAAAACCATATTGCTCGCATGGGTTGTATCGGACGAGTATCTTCCACAGTCAGTGGCCGAAGAAGTCCAGAGAGGAAACCTTCAATGATCAAACTTAAGGTGACGATAGAGGGTGCGGGTCATACGCCCGAAGAAGACTGGCAGGCCTCCGTGTACTTTCGGCGCTCTTAGTTCTAGCCTTTTGTTTTCTTATGTTTAGTTTTGACAGTAGGCCATGTTTCTCAGGCCTGAAATGGTCGCGGAAGCTTTGTGGATGTTCCTTGCTATGAAGATGCGCAGTCTTGATTGTCTTCCCTGTTAAAGCTTTTTGCTCTTTCTAAAGGAAAGGAAATATCATCCAAGGCTTATGCCGGAAACTCTGTAATAGAATCTCTGAGAAATGCTTTTGTCACTATCTATTGACACCAAAAACTACCCTTGCTGTCACGTGCTGATCATGAACGGTAAAAGCCTCCGGAATCACCCTTGTTGTCACATGTGGGCTGTGATTTACATTAACCCAATCCATGGTAGTCATAAAAACAAAGGATGACCAAGGATTTCGAGAGCCCTTGGGCTAGATTTTGATGGACTTATAGGTATAAATACATGATTCGATGATAAAGCAGTTAATTGCCACGTGTCCAAGCTAAGTGACGCTGTTGAAGATATAACATTTAGATGAAATTGACGGCGAAGTTTGGGCGGGAACTATTGATACTTAAAAAAGCGCCAAAATTAAAGGAGTAGTTAGTACTTATTGAATAAGCCATGAGAACATCGTCAAACATGTCAGAAAGCAACTAGATATGGATAAGGCGGTTCAACATAGAACGTGGAGTGACTTTTAAGGAGGAAGCAACTGACCACTGACGGTTATCAAAATTAGTCTATAAATACCATAGGCAATCCAATAGAGAAGCCCTTGGAACAACACACAAAGCTACTTTATATGACTTATATATATATATTAGTCTAGTCTAGTTTAGATATAGCTTAAGATTCCTCTTGTAAATTCAATTTCGGTGAGTGTCTATATTCCGGGTAGTGTTGTGATTAGGTTCCAGTATTGACCTACCATCTAGTGTCATCAATTAGATTCCAATGTTGTGTCTTACCCATTTAAGAGTCGTGTCCACTAGGTGTTGTCTCTATCGTCCAACACCATAAATTAGATTCTGACATTGTATTCTCAAACTCATCTAGAAGTAGTGTTTACTAGATGCTGTTACCATTGTCTAGCATCGTCGATTAGATTTTGATGTTATGTTCTCATATCCATCTAGGATCAATGCCCACTAGGTGCTTTTATCACCGTCCAACGTCGTCATTTAAATTCTGACGTTATGTCATCATATTTACCTAGGAGTAGTGTCTACTAAATGTTAGTCCCACTGTCTAGCATCGTTGATTAAATTTTGATGTTGCGTTCTCGAACTCATTTAAAAGCAGTGTTTTCTAGGTGCTCTTGTAAATATGAATTTTTTTCAAATCAATTTCGATGTTGAACAAATCACTTTGATTTTAACGTGCTTTCATTAGTGTGTTAAAGTGAATTTGGATTAAACTATTGATTAGATTTCGACATTGGTTATCATTGATTTTGGCTTCATATTAAGTGACTTCAAAGATACGGAACCATATAATATATAGCTCCATTAGCGTCCGACCATCTTTGTCCAAAACTAGCACAAAACCTAAGTCTCCTATAATAAAAAACCAAAATATAATACTTGGTGAAAGATATTTTGTTGCGGGATTCAAAATTGGCAAAACATCCTTTTGGCATGCTCGGTAAGACTCCGGCGTTAATGGGAAAGAGTGCTATGCCATGCACAAGAAATTGCAACAATCTAGACGGTGTCATAGACGAGCCCTTGCCATCAATGGAAGATATCCCATGTGTCAAGTCATTATCTCCTCAACCTGTGCCAAATCAGACACAAGGTGATAGCACATATGTCCCAAGATAAGTGGAAATCACTCATCATGCTTTTATCGATGAGAAGGACCATTGAGGAAATTCAGAATGAATTCATTGATTATATAGTGAGACGAATGACTGTTGTCATCAAGTTGTTGATAATTAACACATATCATGGATGTACTCAAGGGCAACATGGAATTCCAGTAGGATCAGCCTAGCCACAAATTGGGAATGTTCCCATAACAACAAGGTATGCCCCTTTGCCATCAGCTCTTGCGATACGTTTTGGCACTACAGGATAGAGTGTACCACCCTTAGCTTCTATAAGGATTTTGTAAAGGGGAGAAGCGATTTCGACAACTTAGGCTAATAGATCTAATCCTGAAGGCATCTTTGATCCTAATGGTAAAGTTGGGCAACAACTTTGTCTAGATGCGTTGCTCACTCTTAACGAGAATGCCCACCATGCCACTAATGTCTCTAATGCTATGCCTACAATACAGCCTAGTGTGCCCCTCGCACCACTTGCACACATAGCTGTCAACCGTCAAGGAACAATGTTAGCTACAGCTGGGGGTAAGAACAATTACCTTTAATTTGAGGCAGGATCAGCCTTTTCAGCTAATGTTCCTAGACACTAATCCACACATTCTTAATCAAGAGTTTCAACCCTTGCATCCTAATCCACAACCAAACAATCCACTAGCCAACTAAAATGTTCCTCAAATATACCAGGCTTCATAGCAGCCAGTATATCAAGGTTCGCAGCAGCCAGTATACCAGGTTCCACAATAACCAATATACCGAGCCCTGCAACAGCCAATATATCAAGCCTTGCAGTAGCCAACATATCAGTTCTCACAGTATAATGCGAACCTGATGTTACATCCTAATAATAGTGCCCAACAGATGATAGAGTTACCATAGCCATCTTGGGGTAGAATTAGATGGCTGTCCAACCTGCTCTAAGGAATCATGTTGGTAGAGTATAGCTCGATTTGTGCTTGGATAGATTCAAGAAAATACTGTTGAAAAGAAAAGAGTCTAGATAAGACCTTGAAAGTATTATGCCCGCCATTTCCACCATAATTAGTTTTTGGATCGGAACTGGGGGCATCGTCGACTTCAAAAGTAACGGACTTGATGAAGTCTGCGTAGTGAACATCAATCCCCTTTATATCAACAGAACCCCAGGAGTTCGGCCCTCACCTCCAAAAGGCCCGAAAACCTTAATGGGATATGTACGAGGAATCGGCTCATAAAAAGCACTGATAGACTTGAGACGAGGGCCATTGCAACTCCCATGAAACCCGACAATTTTGCTGCGGGTGTATGGAAATGAAAAATGCTTCCCTTTATTAGCTGTTTGGATCGGTCCATGATCCCTTCTATTAGTACAAATTGTCATTGACTGAAGAATGGTGAGTCTAGAAACTTCAGTGTAGCCCGAGATAGGTGTCAAGTACTCACTTGGATGGTTAAGCTTAATCAAGGAAAGAAAAAGGATAAAAATTAAAGAATTCAAGAACAACTATCTACTTTAACAATGAAGAGATAGACCTTACGAGAAACTATAAAGCATTGAGGACATCAACAAAGTCACATTCTATCCTGAAGATAATGTTGATGATATTTATTCCATAGCTCATCGCATCATTGAGGACATCAACAAAGTCGCATTCTATCCTGAAGATAATGTTGATGATATTTATTCCATAGCTCATCGCATATGTTTTGCCTCCTCCAATTAGGCCATGTATGAACGGGCCAACTTGAAGTCCGTGTTTATCATATAAGACAGAGATGGACTTAATTGCAAAATCGAAGCCTCTGATGACTTGCCTCACATCCATTTATTTTCCGTCGTCCCAAATGTCTGGACCACCATCACCACCAAATGGTCCCACGACATCGAATGGATCGGCGTGAGAAATTGGCCCAAAATGGGCTCCGATTGCATGGAGATGGCTGCTACATTTTCCATGAAACCCGATAATCCGTCCACCAGAATGTGAGAGATCAAAAGGCTGTCCACTTTCTGAACCAAATGGTCCGTACGTCTTCTTGCTGCTGTGGATCTTGAGAGACCGAACAACGTGATGACCGTCCTTATCATCAATATGGCCTGATACAGAAATCAGGTATTCACTTGGGTGATCCAATATGACCAGCTGCAAGAAGTGCAAAAGTTCTTGTAAGCGTTAACATCATCACATCAATCTAACATCTAATATATGTTGCCTTTGCGTTTTTTGGGGATCAATATAGTTCCTTTATCACTTGACCAAATTCGGTTTAAGTACTAGTCCCTAATAGAAAAAGGAAAGATGGAAAGTTGAGTTTAGTGTTTTTTGCTATAAGTAGGTCCTTGAGCAAACCTACCACATCCGGTTTTGCTGCAAATGAAAGGCAAGACAATAAAGTCTCATAAACAAAGCAAAGGGAGACGAAGTAAATACATAAAAGTAAAAAATAAGAAAAAGGAATGATGGGATTTATACCTTCATACATGGCAAAGTTACGCAAAATAGTAACACACAAACACCTCCGTAGAAGTTTACACATGTTGGCCATCATCTCCTGACTACCTTACATTCTTCTATCTAATTACTTAGCAGTAGATTCTATTATCGACGCACAGAAAATGATGTTAAACTTGTAGTTGGTTTTATTTACCTTCTTATAAGCGATGAGTAATAAAGTACATATGAGTCTATTAGAGTGGCAGAAAACTGACCCTTTCATTGTCATGGACATGTCCACCATGATGGACAGATCTCACTAGACACCCGTTCTGATCATAATCGATGGTGATGGAATCAATGACTGACTGTCCATAACGCCTAATTTGCCTCATACCAGTGTGTGCACCATCATCAAAAGCATCACCGCCTTGACCTTCATATAGCCCAACGAACCAGAAGGAACGACAGGACAAATCGAGATAGGCGCTTCTAATTAACTTCTCCAATATCTGGTGCCATTGTTGTTTGGACTTGCCGTTTGGGAATGAGCCAAACCTTTTAAGAGACAACGGATGACCTCTTGCATAATGAGCTAGAATTCGGGACAAATCCTCATAGCCCCCTTGAGGTTCTTCTCTCATCAAGGCATGGTGACAAAAGAGCCGAAGCGCTACATCCGGGCCCAGTCCTTTGACGATAAACTCGTCGTCTACCTTGAGATCTTTCAGCAAGTTTTGGTCTCTGCTTGTGAACAAGATTCTGCTCTTGGGACACAGCAGTTCATGCTCTCCGGCCCCAAAGTAGTCCATCTGGTTTTTCCTAGTAACATTATCAAGAACAAGAAGTATCCTTTTATGACTTATGTTATCCTTTATCTTATTGATGTTGGTCTGAATGTCGTCATACGTCCTCCATCCTTCCACCTTTTGAGATCACGGAGCAGCTTCTTTTGCAGGCCTGATAGAACCACAACATTGTGATCTGCTTCTCTGATTTTGTCAAGAGAAATGAAACACTCAAAATCACGGCGAATGCGATCGCAGATGACTCTGGCTGCCATCGTCTTACCTATTGCTTCTCCTCCACATAGGCCTATGACACGCATGTTGTCCTCTTGGCCCTTGCTAATTAAGGAAATCAACTCTTCTACCAACAATTCCACTCCAATTGCACTTTTCACACCGTAGTGTGGCCGAGTTCCGCGAATTTTCTTGACAAGGTACTCTACTATTATGTTCACAAGTCTCCTTTCATCCCTGACGTTAAGAGGAGTTAAGACTATAAGAGAAATAAACGTAAATATGTGCACCAAGAGACATAATATTTAAGATTTTACGCGTACATATTAGTAAAAAACGGCCAACTTGACTAATTCATTGTTTGTTATTAAGTTTTTCTGCTGATTTAGCGTGCGGATATCTCCAGTTATTTTAAATCAGAACAAAATGACATGTCCCCTGTTTTTTAATCTCAGACCATTTCCTCACTGGGGATTCGTTGTCTATGCATCGTTACAGAGGTTAGTTCTTCTTTACTTTTTTTTTTTAATGAGCAAGAGTAGACTTGTAGTTTTGGTCCTGAGCAGGACCTTAAAAGGCTCAAGGGAGGAATAGGCGGGAGAACCACCCTGAGGTGGGAGACCCCGTTCTGGCTCCCGTAAAGGCATGGGTTAGGGCCTTGAAAAGGATTCCTAACCCCACTGCTAGACTGGCCATAGTCCCCCTCTACGGGGGAACGGCCAGCACACCTGATTCCCGCACAGAGGCGTGGTACAGGAAAATGATGGTGCTTGTCCAAAAGGACGGGGTGGCCTCCCCACTTAAATCATAGGGTGGGTAGGATATTCTTATTGGAAAAAAATTCTAGATACCTTTTAATATTTGGTTGTCAAATGATTGTCAGTTTCTCGTAGTTCTGTAATTTGATAAATGATATCATAATAACTAAATATTAAATAACATATTTATCTAACGGTTTAAACTTGTAAATGTCAATGATCCTAATAAAATCTCACATGGCATCGAACATGAGATCCTAGGTTCAAATCTTTCAGGCCTTGTTTTGCCTCCCTAAATAAATATGTCCATACTTAGTACTAGGCAAAAAGAATAGACTAAGTGTGAGGGATACCGTTAGAATAATTAAATAACAGTTTAAATTTTTAGAATGGTTTATAGTGATTCTACTAAAATCTCACACATGAGGTTTACATAGACGGCGAATTGAACATATATTTACTAAAATTGCAGAAAACAAAGAAGACAAAGCAATATGTAGAGGCAATGAGGGGAGCTGGCGATGTCCTAAAACCATTCTAGCACCACCCCTATAACTTTCGCAAGAGTCCTGCGGCCGCTATCTCTAGAGACAGTGTCGCGAGCACACATTGCAACGATGAGCATAGTAGACATCGCTGGTACTTTCAAGATGAGCACAGAGGTGACAGACAATTGAAAGTCAGCCATCCTTGATGACATCGAAAGATGGTTTTCGGGGAGTTTTGAAATGAGAAGCATATTTATCATACATAGGCGTAATATCACGAAAAACTCCAAATTAGTAAATTTGTGATAAATTCATTCCAAACTAATTTTTTGACCAAAAAAAATCTCAAACGGGTATACTTTTAACAAATTTACCCTAAACTAATATATTTATGACATTTACTGCGACATCCTCAATCTGACCCCTGTCTATGGAGCAAAATTACAATGGAAAATTAATGGACCATAGAAAAGCTATGAATGGCTACCTTAGGATGAAAACTCAATTTTTCATCAGCGGATCGTGAAATTTCAAAAAAGTGGAAAAGAGCCGCAAATGAGGAGCTAAGATGACCCTAAGGCATGGATGGGCCCATTAGCCCTCACGCCCATCTTGGTTGGCCCAAGGGGACGCACCAAGCCATCCAAGCCCATTCTTGAATTTTTGAAGCATGCACATTTAATTTGCCCATTGCATGAATAGTAATTGGACTATAACTTGGTTTAACTCCTAAATTGCTCCTTCTAGAAACTAGTTAGCCTAATGAGGTAATTTTGTTGGCATCCTAAGGGGGAAGGTTGCGCCCATGAAGGAGGAAGAAGAGAGAGACAAACTTGGTTTGTTTTTCTAGTTCATTCACAATTATGACACATGCACAATATCTCGCCATTAATGAACTTGGATAGGAATGCTTCATGAAGCAATTGTAGCCATGCAAAAGGTTGGCCAATAGTGAATTAAGAAGATTGTTTGCAAGCTCATTAATGCTTGGAAAGGGAAAAATCTTGATTGAGCTCATTTCTCTCATTCTCTCTTACTCTCTCTCTCAAACTAAACCCTCCTTCATTCTCTCTCTCAGCTCACCTCTCCCTCATGCTATCTCTCTCTCATTCTCTCTTGGTCTCTCACATCGCCATCGTTTGTTGCCCCTTGTTGTCGTTATTACCGAGCTGCCATCCATTGCTCCATGCTTGTGCCGCCATTTGCCTCATTATGAACCACCATCCACCACCCTTTGCCGCCCTTGCCGAGCTGCCCTCATGCCCATGATGCATCATCGATGTCCTTCACCGTGAGCCATTGGGAGTCATTGCAAGCTGCTAAGCTAGCGCCGCATCTTGCCAAGCCACTGCCATGCGTCAAGCTGCCACCCTCGTCATCTATGCCGTGAGTGATGAGCCTCGCCATCATCGCTCACCATAAAGCTCAAAGATCCAGCCCCATAAGTAACTTCCTAACCCTTGTTTAGGGTGGTGGTTATGCTTAGGATTAGGGTTATGTTAGGGTTAATGATAGTTAGATTATGTGATAAGTGGATTAGGATGATAGCTTATTACTGATAAGTGATAAACCAAGGCGATAGGTTATCATGAATAGTGATAAATACAAGTGATAACCTATTGTGAATAGTGATAAATGCATATGATAGGTTATCATGAACCCTAACATAACCCTATCGTAATTAGTGATAAGTATATGTGATAGGTTATCATGAATAGTGATAAGTACATGTAATCGGTTATCGTGAATAATGAATAGTGCATACGATAACTTATTTATAAGGGTCATAAGTGCTTATTATATACTAACTTTGAAAGTGATAAATGCTTATTATATCCTAATTTTAAAAAGTGATAAGTGCTTAAGATGTTCTATTTTAAAATGATAAGTGCTCATGACATCCTATGTTCATAAATGATAAGTAGTTGTGAAATATTATTTTGAAAAGTGATGTGCTAAGTTGATAAATGAACTCATGATGTGATATATGCTATGAGGTTAATGCACAGTTATTTTGGTGGATAAATAATCAATGGGCGATCATGCGGAATTATTTCATGACATTTTTTTGTGCAACGATTGTTAATGTATAATGTGTGAGCACTAAATACTCTTGCATTGGCTAATTAGAAAGATGAAAATTGGCTTGAGTGGTTGATGTGCTTATGTGATCACATTAATGGTTTTGTACTCGTATGATTACGAGGGACAATGTCGGATAGATTTCAGATGTCCCTACATCAATGGGATGCTATTCACGAATGAATTTCGGAACGAAGCTCCTTAAATGGAATGCCGTCTTCGAGTGAGGTCGAGTCGTTGTCGCGCCTGATAGGGAGGACGATGCTTGATTATGTCAAAAGATCACCGACATGAGTGCCAGTTGTGGCTGTGAGCGGTTGTAATAATCTAGATTCATGTGGATGCATTGTGCATGGAAGGGATAATGTCATGTCCAAATTACTATGCATGAATGTCATATACCTGCTGAAATTGTACGCTCACGTGATGATATATCTATGTAGTTATTAGATATTGTGTTAGGGCATTGTATGGTCAGTTGGCATTTCACGCTTATAGATAATGCAAAGTAAAAGCTTTGTTATTGATTTGCCATTGACAATTAAGCTACACATATAGGTTGTCTCTGAGGCGAAGTACTCTTCTACACAAGATTTAGGGAGCTTTATTTATTTATTTATTGAGTATCTCACTTATTGTTATTTAAACTTTTTAGGCCTTCATCATGACTAGTTCGTTCAGCCATGTTCACTTTGGGGTGCCTATCAACCAGGACACCCAAGTGACCCTCTACCCAATTCAGGGGACATACGTAATTTACAAAAAGCATGTGCTCATCATCTAGGTAATTGAAGGGCTAGCTAAACTGATGCCCCATGGTTTATGGCTTGGTATGTGTGGTTTGGAAGGGAGCTGTTCGAGCCCTCTCCGAGGTTTTTAACGGACTGCTGGGTGGGGGATTTGGGCCTATTTGGGACCCTATGGTCGTGGATGTCGCCAAAGGCACCATCACTGACCCAGAGGCAGCCCATATTTGAAGTCGAACTTCGAGCTTGAGCCATGGTACTATAACCTAGACATCTACTATAATCTCCAACCCCCGTTTGGCAAGTTGTAAGGAATCTGCACCACGATGTGTGAATATGTAACTTCTGATGTGCTAAGCTAATGTGTAAATGCAAATATGTATATATGAAAGTGTGTGTTGTTGTGTTTGATGCTATCCCTCTTATTGTGTATGATTGGGTGAAGTTGAATCTGCTTCCACTTGCGTATAATTCGAAAAATAAAATGAATGGGTCGGTAACGTCTTAAGAGATGCTATAATTAAATGACCAAAGGAAAGGAAGGGATGCTGCGTGTTCAAGGGTCAAGGTATGATATCTCGCTCTTTTGTTGGTATGAGAGCATGGTCATTATTGGAGTGATGAGATGTGTTGAGACTTTGGGATAGTTAGTTAGAAACCCACACGATGCTTATGATTGCTAATTGTTTTGCTGAATTGTGGTTATGGATTCCTGACTGTGTTATTGGGATTATGGAACTAGCTTTTATAAGAACTCTGAAAGATGAATAACACATACTCAAGAATACCTAAAGGAAGGGTAGCTCTGGGCCATGTAGGTGCTAGAGGAAGGGCACAAGGGTATCCCAAACTAGATGGGATTTTGCAAGCCTTAGAGGCAATTGGAAATTTGATGGGATAGTAGGCTCAAAATTAGGCTGCTGCTACTACCATCACCGCCGTTGCTCCCAATGATGCCTCGTTAGCTAGAGACAGGAATGGTGACCGATGATTGCATAAGTTAGTGGAGCAATTCATAAAGTTGAAGCCGCCACAGTTTCTCGAAAAATGTGATCCTAAGGCTGTTGCATCATGGGTTAGCTAAAGAAGGCCTTTGCATTACTAAGTACACTGAGGTGGATAAAGTGACATTGGTGGTGCACCAACTGCAAGGTAATGCCAATGACTAGCCGGAAGCCACTTGAAGAAGGGTCTTTCTTGAAGGTATAGTCCTAACTTGAGGTGCCTTTGTTGAAGTGTTCAATGGAAGGTACTTTTCTGAGTGCACGCGAGAATAGAAGATAGCAGAATTTTTATGACTCCACCAAATCATTTGTCCGTTAACTAGTACAAAGCTAAGTTCATTGAGCTATCAAAGTAAGGGCCAAGTATGATTGAGGACCCGGTAAATAGAGCGAGGAGATTCAGGGGTAGCCTGAAGTCAAAAATTCACAACTAGCCGGTGCCCTTGAACTTGAAAGACTACAATGAGCTATATGAAAGGGATGCCGTTTGAGTGAGCAGTCACACTTGGATCGCAGTTTACCTCTAATTGGGACTACCATCGATTTGGGAAGAAGCCGGTGATTCAAGGAAAGCACTCCATCCCTCCCACATAGAAAGAATGGCATTGGAAAGTCAGCATACGATCTAAGTAATGAATGTCGATCTCGTGGTAGGCATCATAAGATAGCACTATGCCCCACCAACACATGAGCATGCTTTAGATGTGGCTAGCATGACCATCTAGTGTGAAACTATCCGTGTCGACCGGCCAAGATACAACCCTAATAACTGCATGCGAGATAACAATTTGGGACTATGCGGTAAATCAACCCTGACTGACCCCTAGCTCAGGGAAGAATATATGCGGTAATTAGAGAAGAAGCGAAGGACTCCCGATCAATAACCATAAGTACAATTTTCTTACACCAGCATGCTGCTTACATGCTGTTTGATATGGGAGCTACACATTCATTCGTAATAGAGAAGTTTGTGAGATTAGCTAAATTAGAACTAAACCCGTTGGAAATGGTCCTTAGCATCTCCACTCTATGAAAGATAAGGTGTTATCTATTTTAGGCTGTCAAGGGTGCAAGATATTTGTTAGCGATCAAAAAGAGTTGATAGATCTAGTTGTTTGGCTATGTTTGAATTTGATGTTATTATTGAAATAGTTTAGCTCGAGCCACGGTGGATTGCCATAGTAAGATAATACATTTCAACCTATTTGGTAGTTCTTGTTATGAGTTCATAAGGAATGGAGGAGGACCCTCTATACCCTTGATTATATCACTCGAGATAGAATGACTACTAGAGGAGGGTTTCCACAGTTGTCCGGCAACAATGGTGGATACGACATTGGAAGAACCGAAATTGGAAGATATTGCTATGGTGCGAGACTTTGCGAATGTCTTTCCGAAGGAATTACCAAGATTACCTTTGGAAAGGGAGATAGAATTCATCATTGAGTTAACCCTTGGAATAGAACCAATCTATAAGGCACCTTATCGAATGTTGTTGTCAAAAGTGAAGGAATAGAAGATGCAAATGCAAGAGTTACTCAATGAGAGATTCATTTACCTTAGTGCATCGCCATGGGGAACATAAGTACTATTCATGAAGAAGAATGATGGATCATTGCATTTATGCGGCAAATAAGTATCCACTGCTAAGAATTGACAACTTGTTCAATCAACTTCAACGAGTTTTGGTATTCTATAAGATAAACTTGAGGACAGGCTATCATTAGCTGAGAATCAAGAAGGAAGATATCCTAAAGACTGCATTTTGAACGCGATACAACCACTACGAGTTTATGGTAATGCTGTTTGGGTTAACCGATGCCCTAACTGCTTTCATGGACTTAATGAATCGAGTGTTCAAGGTGTATTTTGATTAATTTGTCATAGTCTTCATTGTCAACATATTGGTATACTTGAAGAGCCTAGATGAGCATGAACAACATTTGAGGACGGTATTACTGACCCTTTGAGAACACGCACTTTATGCTAAGTTTAGTAAGTGTGAGTTCTAGCTCAATCGGGTAGCTTTTCTAGGTCATGTAATATTCGACAAAAAAATTTCAGTGGACCCAACAAAGATTGAGGTTGTCATGAACTGGCCGACACCAATAACGGTGACCAAGGTTTGGAGTTTTTGAAATTGGCTGGCTATTATCGGCAATTTGTGGAAAGATTCTTTGGAATAGCTATGCCCTTGATGCAATGCTAAAGAAGGAAGTAAATTTTGAATGGACGGATAAGTGCGAGAAGAGTTTTCAAGAGCTCAAGCACAAGTTGACTATTGCCCCAGTATCGACAATACCATCTGATCTTGGAGGTTACGAGATTTATACTAACGCCTCATATAAAGGACTAGGCCGTGTCCTAATGCAACATGGAAGAGTGGTGGCCTATGGGTCTAAATCTCACGAGCAGAATTATCCGACACACTACTTAATATAGGCAACAATCGTCTTCACTTTGAAGATCTAGAGGCACTACTTATGTGTAGAAAAATTCATGATCTACATTGACCATCAAAGTCTAAAGTATTTATTTTCTCAAAAGGAATTAAACATGAGATAGTAACGTTGGATGAAGCTTCTCAAGAATTATGATTGCGACATCCTATATCACCCTCAAGATAGTGGACGCACTCAATCGAAAGTCGACAATTGCACAAATGATGGTTCAAGAATGGATCCTTCTTAAAGGAGTGTTAGGTTTGGATTTCATATTTGAGGTAAGTTACCTTTCTAACTGTATGGCTTGCTTTCGAATCAAACCTGAAGTGCAAACCAAGATTAAATCATTGTAGCCAATGGATCCATTCATCCAGAGAATTTTGGAAGAGAGTGCGAAAAAGAGGATACCGAAATTTCAGGTAGTAGAGGATGGACTATTGAAATTTTGAGGACAGTTATATGTGCCCAATAATGTAGAACTCAAGGAAGGGATTTTGGTAGAAGCTCATAGAAACAACTATAGCATACATCCAAGTAGCACAAAGATGTATAACAAATATTTGATAGCATTATTGGTCGAATGGCATGAAGGCAGATGTCACCAAGCATGTGGCTAAGTGCTTAACATGCCAACAAGTGAAAGTCGCAACACTGCAAACCTAGTGGACTACTACAACCCCTAGAAATTCCAGAGTGATTGGAGCACATCATGACGGATTTTGTGATGAGACTACTAATGAGCCAAAGAGGTAATGATTCTATTTGGGTAGTAGTTGATAGTTGACCAAGTTAGCACATTTTATTGCGGTACGAAAAGACTTTGCCATATATAGATATGCCGAGTTATGTGTGTGGCAAATAATTCATTTGCATGGAGTGCCCATGACGATAACTTCATATTGGGACCCTAAGTTCATAGCTGCATTTTGGAAAAGTCTATAGACTACCATGGAAATGAAGCTGTAGTTTATCACGGTTAATCATCCACAAACAGATGATCAATCTGAGAGGACCATCCAAACACTCGAGGATATGTTGCGAGCTTACGTTGTGGATTTTGAAGGAAGATGGAAAGAGCAACTACACCTTGTCAAGTTCATGTAAAACAATAGCTACCAGCAAAGCATCGAAATGGCACCGTTCAAGACATTATATGGTCATGCTTGTAGAACACCTATTTCTTAGGATGTGGTTAGAGAAAGAATGGTTACTGGCCCTAAGCTAGCCCAATAGTCCATAGATGCAGTTAAGATTATCAAGGGCAAGCTAAAGACAGCCTAAAGCCACTAGAGAAGCTATGTAGATAAACGATGAAGGCTTTGGAATTCTAAGTAGGTGATCATGTATTCCTTAAGGTGTTGACTATGAGAGGAATGTCATGCTTTGGCAAAAAAGGAAAGCGAGCCCTCGGTACATTAGACCCTTTGAGATTCTAGAATGACTAAGGATCTTGGCTTATCGATTAGCATTGTTGCCCAAACTTGCTCAAGTTCATAATGTGTTTCGTGTATCCATGTTAAATAAATATGAATGGGACAATGTACAAGTGTTCAATTATGAGGAACTTGAAGTAAACGATAGAGCATCATACATTGAGCAGCCGATATGGGTCATTGATAGAAAAGAACAAGTGCTGCACAACAAGGTCCTTTCCTTAATCATGGTACCAAGTGAGCGACCAAGGAAAGTGAGGAGGTGTTGAGATGTTAGTATCCTCATCCATTCGAAGGGACGAATAATTCCACAAATTTCGAGGATGAAATTTATTTAAGGAGAGGAATGGCGACATCCTTAATCCAATCCCTGTCTATAAAGCATAATTATGATGAAAATCAACAGACGGTGGAAAGTTATAAATGGTCACCTTAGGATGAAAACTCAATTTTTCATTGACGGATTGTGAAATTTCAAAAAAGTGGAGTGCTGCAAATGAAGAGCCACAAGGACCCCAAGTCACAGATAGGCCCAATGGGCCTCATGCCTATCTTGGTCGGCCCAAGGGGGCCCACCAAGCAATCCAAGCCCATTAATGAATTTTGGAAGCATGCACATTAAATTTGCCCATGTGCATGAATAGTAATTGGACTATAGTTTGGTTTAATTCCTAAATTGCCCTTTCTAGAAGCTAGTTAGCCTAATGAGGCAATTTTGTTGGCATCCTAAGAGGGAAAGTAGCGTCCATGAAGGAGGAAGAAGAGAGATGCTAACTTGGTTTGTCTTTTCGATCCATTCCCAAATATGGCATATACAATATCTTGCCATTAATGGACTTGGATAGGAATGCATCATAAAGCAATTGTGGCCACGCGAAAGCTTGGCCAAGAGTGAATTAGCGAGGTTGTATGCAAGCTCATTAATGTTTGGATATGTAAAAATCTTGATTGAGCTCATCTCTCTCTCATTTCTCTCATTTCTCTCATTCTCTCTCACTCCTCTCTCAAGCCGAACCCCCAATTCTCTCTCTTGGCTCACCTCTCCCTCATGCCATCTCTTTCATTCTCTCTCGGTCCCTCGTGTCACCACCATTCCCTACCCCATGCCATCGCGGTTACCGAACCATTGAGTTGCATGCTTGCATCGTTCCCCTCACTGTGAGCCATTGTCCATCACCCATTGCCACCTTTGCCGAGCCATCATGTTTGTGCTGCACCATCATGTCCTTCACTGTGAGCCATCGGGAGTCGCTACAAGCCGCCGAGCTATAGCAGCATCTTGCCAAGCCATTACCATGCCTCACGCCGTCACCATCATTGTCCACACCATGAGCCGTGAGCCTTGCCACGGTGACTTACCGTCAAGCTTAAAGATCTAGTCCTGTGAGTAACTTCCTAACCCTTGTTTAGAGTGGTGTTTACACTAAAGATTATAGTTGAATTAGGGCAAATGATAGTTAGATTATGTGTTAAGTGGATTAGAATTATGGCTTATCATTGATAAGTGATAAGCGAAGGTGATCATGGATAGTGATAAGTACAAGTGATAGATTATTGTGGATATTGATAAGTACAAGCAATAGATTATCATGGATAGAGATAAGTACATGTGATAAGTTATTGTGAATAGTGAATAGTGCATGCAATAACTTATTTATAAGCGTGATAAGTGCTAATTATATCCTAATTTTAAAAGTGATAAGTGCTTATTTTATACTAATTTTAAAAGTGATAAGTGCTTATTATATCCTAATTTAAAAAGAGATAAGCGCTTATTATATCTTAATTTTAAAAGTGATAACTGCTTATTATAACTTAATTTTAAAAGTGATAAGTGCCATCACATCCTATTTTCATAAATGATAAGCACTTGTGAAATATTATTTTGAAAAATGATGTGCTAAGTTGATAAATGAACTCATAGTATGATATTGTATACTATTAGGTTAATGCATCATTATTTAGGTGGATAAAATAATCAATGGGGGATCATGTAAAATTATTTCATGGCATTTTTGTGTGCAAGAATTGCTAGTGTATAAAGTGTGAGTACTAAACACTCTTGCATTGGCTAAAGAGAAAGATAAAAATTGGCTTAAGTGGTTGATGTGCTCGTGTGATCACATTAATGGTTCCATACTTGTATGATTATGAGCAATGATGCTTGATGAATTTTGGATGCCCCATGTTGACGGGGTGCCGTTCGTGAATGAATTTTAGGATAAAGTTCCTTAAATGAAATGTCTTCTTCAAGTGAGGTTGAGAAGTTTCCGTGAGACAATGCCAAATTACATCGAAAGACCATTGACGCAAGTGTCAATCATGGCCATGAGCAGTCGTGATAATCTGGACTCATGTGGATGTATTGTGCATGGAATGATAACATCATGTCTAGATTACTATGCATGAATGTCATATGTCTACTGAAATTGGGCACTCACATGGTGATATATCTATGTAATTATTAGATATTGTGT
This sequence comes from Eucalyptus grandis, assembly GCF_016545825.1. Classification (NCBI taxonomy): domain Eukaryota; kingdom Viridiplantae; phylum Streptophyta; class Magnoliopsida; order Myrtales; family Myrtaceae; genus Eucalyptus; species Eucalyptus grandis. The sequence continues at coordinate 16,042,560 of NC_052620.1, forward strand.
TAGGGCATTGTATGGTGAGTTGCACATTTCATGCTTATAAATTATGCAAAGCAAAGGCTTTGTTATAGATTTTCCATCGATAATTAAGCAACATGTATAGGGCGTCTCCAAGGTGAAGTGTTCTCCTACGTGAGGTTTAGGGAGTTTACTTACTGAATATATCTCACTCGTTGTTGTTTAAACTTTTTAGTCCCTCATCATGACAAGTCCGTTCTATCATGTTCACTTTAGGGTACCTATCGACCAGGACACACAAGTGACCCCCTTCCCAATCGAGGGGATAGATGTGATTTATGAGAAGCATGTGTCTACCTTTTGGGTGAATGAGGGGCTAGCTAACCTGGTGCCCCATAGGTTCATGGCTTGGTACTTATGGTTTGAAAGGGAGTTCTTTGGCCCTCTTTGGGATTGATGGACCGCTAGGCAAGGGATATGGAGGTGCTATTAGGGACCCCATGGTCATGGATGTGCCCGACGGCACCATCACTGACTTAGAGATGAATCCGAATCCAAAGTCGAACCCTAAGCCTGAGCCATGGTGTTATAACCTAGACGTGTACTAAATGCATAAGGGATACTACTTTTGAGATCACCCTCGTAGGATAGAGGTGTAAGGCTAACACCCAACTCCCTTTGACAAATTGGAAGGAATCCGCACCACAAATATGTGAATATGTAGCTTCTGATGTGCTAAGCTAATTTGTAAATACAAATATGTATACGAAAGCATGTGTTTGTTATGTTTTATGCTATCCCTCTTGTTGTGTATGATTAGGTGAAGTTAAATTTGTTTCCACTTGCATATAATTGAAAGATAAAATGAATGGGTTGATGACACCTTTTAAGATGCCGCAATTAAATTATTAAAGGAAAAGAAGGGATGTCGCGCATCAAAGGGCCGAGCCGTGACATTTACCCTCTGTTAGTTTTCATTAAATTTCACTTATTAAATTGTTGAATTAGATGACACGTGATAATTGACTGGTGTAATATTTGAGATTTTACTCTTCATTTGTCACAGTTGTACTAGTTTTGTGGTTTTTTTTGTGATACTAACCCAATTTAATGGAATGTATATTTGTTACAAATGTACTAATTTGTGGTTTTTATGATAAAAAAATTAATTTGAGATAAATTTGTCATAACTATATCATTTTGGGGTTTTCTATAGTCATATGGGGTAAATTTGTCATGAGTATATCAATTTATGATTTTTCGTGATATTAACCCTTATACATAACTATATGACTACTATCAAAATCCAACAAAATTATTCAAGAATAGAATTCTTCCTCCAATTCCTTGTCCAATAATTACTAAAAAATAGTTGTTTTGAATTTGTATGCTAATTAACGGGACAAATTTGACTTATCAATATATGTCTTCCGGGTTACACAACATTAGGATGAGCAAATTTCAAATGATTAATTTTTCAATGAGTGAAAATCCTAGAAAGTATTGACAAAATAAAACAAAGAAAAGTAAATCCTAGAAAGTAGCAAACAGTAGAAGAGGAGGATGGAGAAGAAACTAAATCTCTCTTAATAGCTACAATTGTCTCATTTTACTTTAGACATAGATAATGTAATATAATAGTTACATCAAAATTACCAAAAAAAGTCATAAACCTATTATAATTGTATCAATTCAATTATAGACATTTTTGTGATTGTACTAATTCAGTCCATTTGATTAATTTTGGCAAGTTGACATTTGCCAACGCTAGCCATTTGGCAAAACACTAACTTAAACAATTTATAATAATATTTTTTTCTAAAATTTTTTTTCTTTTATTTTCCTTTTTTATTTTTATTTTTTTCCTTATTTTCCCCATAGCTAAGCCATGGCGATAGTCACTAGCCACTAAGCAAGGCCTGGGGATTGTGGTCAAGGTGGCTTCGCCTAAATTTAGGTGAGGCTAGCCTCCATGGTCTCACCATGACCTTGTCAACCTCGGGCAAAGGCAACTATGGCCTTGCTAACCATGAGTGAGGTTGCCTTCACTTGCGGCCCCAAAGCCATGGCAAGGCTGGGTAAGGGCCACGATCCTTGTTGATTGTCATGCCCCGGTCCTCGAGCGAATGCCCATTCCTCGGTGATCATAAAATTTGCAACATCCCAAAACGCGTCACCGACCTATTTATTTTATTACACATGCGGAAGCGAACTAAACACTCATGACAATAAACAACATGGGATAGAAAAGCAGAACAATCACATCAAACCAAACACCTTTATACACAAGCTGAGTTTATTTATAAAGGTTTACAAAAGATTTGCTTTCGAAAAGAAACTGTCTTACGACCTACTAGTTGGACACGTTCATCGATCCTTTGGACTCCACTAGCTCCGGGGGCATCGGGTCCTCCACAGCTCCATTAGGAGGGTCAGCTACACCCTCGCCAAAAGTGGCATTGACAACCACCAAGGGAATCTCAAAACCCTAGAGGGGACCCACCCTGTACCCATTGAGTTCATGGCGGAACCATGCCCTAAATTGATGAGGTACCCTCTCATGTAGGTCCTCATCGACCCAAACTGTGGTCACAATCAACTCATAGACCCAATGACTACTGAGGATCTGAACATCTATCTGCCGTTCAGTAAGAGCCCATAACTATCCAAAACATTCCGGAGGAACTGCTATCTAAGGACTTGAAAATATTGAGTTCACGACAAGGTGAGACAATGTCTTAGCAAGTTTACCCCCTAAACTCCGACTAGGAAGGAAATACGCTAAGGGCATCCTAACCACATAGCCACACAATCACAAAGACTTATCTCGTCTCAGATCTTTCCTGCATGTCAGTATAGTTCATATCACGAGATATAAACAGCATTCAAGCTTGAACAATTGGAATGCCAACACTTTCTTCTCAACAACACAAGGGGTCCCGATTATAGGGTCAAATTGTTATAACACGTCCCATTCCATGCCACACAATTTTGTCCCATAATTTAGCACGTCAATTTCACTCAGCATATGTTCCAATTGTTAATCATAGCCACACATAAGCACGACCTACTCAAAGTTCGATAGTCTTCTAGCATAGCCATGCATCGTCTCGCCCCACCGAGCATGTCTATGTCGCTACATCGATGGAATTCCATAAAGGAGCATTGATCCAGCCTTTACTATGACCAGCATCCATTGGTAGGGCATTCCCATATAGGGGCACGTCCAGCTCAATAGACGAGATGGGTTCTCTTAACCAACACACGACGATTCAATCTTGGCCTAGGACACCGTGCATGACACTCAAATACCTCAATTAAAATAGTGAACCTAGCATATTTTCTTCGTATTAAAAACACGGTAAAATAGTCATGTGTAGATACACGGTCAATTCGAATCAGAAAAACCGATGCCCTTCATTTTGAAATCTTACTATTTGATATGATATTTAAAACCATTTTTGGTGTCCAAACTTGACACCCGGTAATTTCTAATAATTACCAAAATTTCCAAATTTTAAATTAAATACTCAAAATTACAATCACCACTCAATTTGCACAATTTAACACTCAATTGCAGAAACTAAACACACTATTGTAATTAGCACGAAATTCCGGTCACCGACTATCCCTGTATAATTTCTGGAAAATATTAATTAATTAAAAAAATACCATAATTAATTAAATAATTCAATTTAAATGCAATAAATAGCAACTTAGACCAAAAATGCTTAATAAATCGCCCAAACAGGCCGGGAAAGTTTCAGAACCTATCTAGATAAATAGTACAACTACTTTAATCCCTAATGTATATGTTCTAACCACCTAATATGCACAATCCATTCTAACTAACAACATAAACCTTAATTAGCCTAAACTAATTATCCATTAAACATCATTAGCTTCCTAAGTAGAGTTTAGCAAGTAAACTCACCGGTTTAGCATTCCGATGAGTTCACGGCGATGGCGACGCAAAGGCGGGCGATTAACAACCCTATAGCAACACTAACCAAGGCCAGGAAGGGACCTAAAACGGGCCTAGAAATCTCAACTCTTGCTGGAACTTCCGCCTCTATTCTTGGCTACAGGGACAGGTCGAAGGGGCTGAAACATCACAAGATGGATGGCAACAGATGCAGCGGCCTAGGCGGGCAATGACGAAGGCTAACTGCGACATACGGTGGCTGGACGACGGCAAAGAAGGCTTGAACAGTGAGCTAGGCTCATGGGATAGCAAGCACGAGCAGGCACGAGTGAGTAGACACGAGCAGGAGGGCGGCGTTGCTTCGAGCACGTGTTGGGCGTGTGACGGTGGTCCGGTGGCTTCGGGCGGCTGTCGACGGGCAAAAGGGAGGGCCTAGCCGGTTCTTTCTGGTTTTTGGAGCTCAAATTCTTATCAACAATGGATAAAGGTGGTTGGTTGAGGGAGAAGAAGACTGCAGAAGTCTCGGGGGTCCCCTTTAACCATAAATATCCATTTTCTACTCATTACAAAGCCCCACCAGCTGTTGTCTTCCATCCTCAGCCATTTGTAGCCCTCAATCTTCCTCAACACACTTCCCAAATGGTCCAAAATGTTGAGTCCCCCATGGCCTACGAATTTTAGGCAATCTCCATCCAAATTGGCTTCAATTCCTCTCCAATTAGAACTAAATTGGAGTCCATAAATCCACCAAGATGCCATCATCCCTCTCAAGATTTTTCCTCATCAATTGAACCAACTTGAATCCCAAAAATGAGACAAAAAACGGTCCTCTAATTTTCCCGATAAAAAATGGCTCTATTTTAAATTTTTGCCAAAAATCTCGGTTTACAAAAAAATCTTTGGAAGATAAGTCGAGGTTCCTAAAATGACTTGTGACATGACAGAACTTTCAATTTCTGAATTCAAGTTTAAATTCGCGGTTAATTTCAATTTGACGCGATTTTAACATGACCTAACCTATCGGGTATCTTTTAAGAATTTTTGGTGCAATTGACCTATGGTCGATTATTTTCGAGCCACATTGTACATCTTCGACACATTGGCGACTCTCAATTGTCGTGAAAATATCGAGGTTTCAAATATGGACACATGGTAAGAAATGGTAGAAAAATCGGTCTAGTGCCATTCGACAGAAATTTTGCAATTAAGTGGAATCACTCACAAATTAATCACATACCTCTATCAAATCAACCTATCTCTAATCTCTGATCGATTTTGACAGTGCCGTAATGACCTTTGTAGATTAGCACGGTTGAGCAGTCGATTCCTGGTCAAATTCTCAAGTCTATTGCGTTTAAATTTCTTAACGACTTCACCTGATAGACTAGTTATCTCGTAAGTGGCCAACTTAGAGAAAAGAACTATAGGCACGTTGATGAAAAGCCCAACTTATTCAATTGAAAACAGAACCTGAAATTCAGGATGTCACATTTGCACTCTTGAGATCAATCTCCTATAGATAGATAGAATCTTCAAAAATCCTACAAAATGAACAAACATGCAATATGGTATGTATGCATGAGATATACGATGCAAATATCCTAAAGTGACTTAGTTTCAATCCAAAAGTGGCTTAGGCCCTGTTTGGCAACTGGCCAAACAGTACCAAATTCTGATTTTTTGTTCCCAGAATCAGTTTCGGACGAGAATCGCGTTTGGTAAAATTTTTGTTCCCGGAACAAATTTGTTCCCGAACAGTTTTAGCCAAGATTTGAGAATCTAAAATTTGATTCTCTGCCGAGAATCAGAAAAAAAGAATCCAAATCTTACGTCCTCTGCTCCTCTGTTTGACGGTCTCTCGTCCGCTCCACTCTCTCGTCACTCTGTCGTCCTCTCCACTCTCTCATCCTCTCATCTCCTCTACTCAGTCTCACTCTCTCCCTCCTCAAGAACGGCGACGGCGACGGTGACGGCGAGCTCCTCAAGAACGGCGACGTCGACTGCTGATTCTTCATCGTTGAAGCCGCTTGTTCAAGGTGAGTTCCTTTTGCGGTGGTTCTTCGTTTGCGTCGGTTGGCAGGAGCGACCCCCGGGCCCTCGTCGGCGGGCGCCCTCGTCGGCTAGCCGAGGGTCGCTCGGCGGGCGCCCTCGCCGATTCTGGCCGAGGGTCGCTCGGCGAGCGGCCCCTGCCCGACTCGGCGGGCGCCCTCGCCCGAGCTGGCCGAGGGGTCGCTCGGCGAGCGGCCCCCGGCCCGACTCAGCGGGCGCCGTCGTCGAGCTAGCCGAGGGTCACTCGCCGGGCGCCCTCGCCGATTCGGCCGAGGGTCGCTCGGCGAGCGGCCCCAAGCCCGACTCGGCGTGCGCCCTCGCCGAGCTGGCCGAGGGATCGCTCGGCGAGCGGCCCTCGGGCCCGACTCGGCGGGCGCCCTCGTCGAGCTAGCTGAGGGGTCGCTCGGCGGGCGCCCTCGCCGATTCTGGCCGAGCGGTCGCTCGGCTTCGTCTCCGACCGTCCTCTGAGTCAGAGGCACTCCTATAGCCTCGACGAACTCTCCCGCATCGCAAAGAACACGCCATGTCTCTCTCTCTCCATCCGTTCCTATCCTGTCGTTCTATGACGAAGGATTAGCCGGAAATGTTGAGCTGATTGGGCATCGTTCGTTTGTGTTTTTTTTCCTTCTTTGCAGTTTCCATCAACGAGATCGAAGCGCTGCTTGAGCTGTATAAGAAGTTGAGCGGCTCGATTATTGACGACGGCGTGATCCACAAGGTGATGTAGCATTTTTGGGGCTTTCCTTACCGTCTGAGTTGTGGAGTGGTTGAATATGTGTAGGTAGAAGCACAATCAGTTCCACAGAGATTGATAAGCTTAGGCCTATAACTTGTCGAATTGCTTACGGAATTTTACAAAGAGAATTGCCTAATTAAAGAGCGAGAGTAGTTTATGGTCTGCCAGAGCAAGTGCAAAGAAGTTTGAGTTGACGTCGTAGAACATCGAGTTACTGTTCTTACCAAAAAAAAAAAAACATCGAGTTATCAGAATCACCATTATCGGTGTTCGACAAGCATTAGTTGCATGATGCAAGTTGATCAAGTGTGAATTGAAGTTTGATCTACTCATCTATAGTGCTTCATTTGAAGAGTGATTCATTCGCCGATTTTACAGAAGAACTGCAGCAGGCGCCGCTTAGAAAAGCGGTGGGCAAGAATCTTTTCCTGGACAGTGGTAATTCCCATTCTGTTTTTATGTCCATCAGGGCAATTTTCACTCAATCGGATTCATAGTTTCCGTTGGATTGATTTGTTTGACAGAGCTATATCAGGTCAACTTGGAGAGTTCTTTTGGAAATAGAGGGCAAGAAAACTCACGAGCAAATCGCCGTGAAAATGCTAAATAAACAGTATCTGTTTTGACAGAGGAAGGGGCCAGGATTATGAGCGATAAAAATCTTTTTTATTTTTGTCATTATTTGTACTAGAGAAACACTTAAACTGTAATTTCTTTGTTTTGAAGTCTCACACCTTTTCTGATCATGAAATAAAAGTAAGAGAAATTTGTCAACTTAATGGTTTGTTGCTGTCAATAGCCAACATGTATTCCTAAATTGTTGTTGCTTCGGCTCAATAGACTTCAACTCAGTGGCATCCTTCATTTGTTGTTACACTAAATTCGTAGTTCATGAGTTAGCTAATTTAGGAGGTTGTTCTTTTGGGTATCCCTTCACACTGTTTATGCCTCCTGTAAAATGTAGCCAAGGCAGCCCACTTGATCGTAAAAACTCTAAGCTGCCTTTGGTGCACTCGGGTTTCTTTGGATAAAACACAAGTTATGTTTTATTGGACTTTCATCTGTGTGAAACACAAGTTGCCGAGAGCTGCTGCTTGCTTCCCTCCTTTACTTTTGCAGTCCTTCAAATCCTTAACTATCCTCAAAATGGCGAGCAAGGCATTTCAGGGTTGGGGGAAGTCGTAGACTGTGTTGTACAGCTGTAGTGCCTGGTTCAATGGGGCAAACTATACCTGAATGATCCCTCTCATGTGTACATTTGGATGTTTTCAAAGTATATAACTGATGGTATTGTGTTGTTTTCTGGTTAGTTTTGTTAAGCTAATGAACTGTAGGTTGTAGGTTTCCATGGAGTAGCTTTATGCAAAAGAGGAGGCTCATGTTGTTTACTTATTCCATTTTCATCACATTGCATTAAATATATAGCTTTTAAGTTCACGTAGGATGTTAGAAATATATTGAAATATTGTTTTGAGTTGTTTCCTCAAAGTGTTCCTCTCATTTGATTTTTTCCAGGCTGTTGATTCATTTTTCAGGTTAGCTGGAAGTTGTTGGTTTGAAGTTGTGGATGTTGTAGATGATACATCAAATGAGGAAGCAATGGAGATAAACATACTTCGGACAAGTATTGCAAATCAAATGGCAAGGGATTATAATATGCCGGAGATTTAATAACTTTATGTTTCCGATCTTTGTAATATTGTTTTTAATTATTGACTTATTAAAGCCAATATTCAAAGTTGAACAATGGACTACGTTACTTTATTATTCATTTATGGATTGTAATGATGAGTTTCTCGTTAAAGCCTTTTCTTTGTTTCAAAGAGTCCTATTAGTTTGAAGAGTTTTATCTTCTTAAACATTGATTGTTCGGTTTTGGGGAAGTGAATATATATATATAGAGAGAGAGAGAGAAGTATATTGGCTAAATTAAAATTAACATGGAGTACCTTTATGAAATTTAAAATGGATTAGATATTTAATCATATAAAAGTAACTATTAATTGATAATGAGAAATCACCATGATAAAAAAAAAAAAAAAACTCTTCTCCTAAATATAAATAATATTGAAATTCTAAGAAAACCAAATTTAAAATAATAACAATTTTTCATTTTATTTTTATCTATTTTTGATTTGCATATTTTATTTTAATTTCTTCCTATTCTGAAATATATATTTGCTATATATATATATATATTTAATTTTATATTATAATTTAGTATTTATATTTATTACATATTTTAGGGATATTAGTATAGTTTATGCTATGGTTTATTATTTATTATTTACTATTTAATAAAAATTGATTAGTTAATATTTTGATTACTACTATAAAAATATAATTGATCGTGAATGATTTATGAAAATTGAATATCAAATTCACATTCATCTAAAAAGGTAATTAAAAAGAATTAGAATATAAATTTTATTCCAGAATCAGAAATTTTATTTGTTACCAAACGCATTTCTGTTCTTTTTCTATTCCAGAATCAGAAATTTTATTCGTTACCAAACAGCTTAAAATGCTTAGAATCAGTTCCCGGGAACAGAATCAAAAAGAATCAGTTCTGATCAGAATCAGCTCCCGGGAACAGAATCGTTACCAAACGCGCCCTTAGAGGCCTCTCACTTTATTCATAGGTAATACATTTTGATAGCATCGGCATTTACAACCCTTGGCAATTATTGGTCATCCATTTCTATGAGAATTAATGCTCCACTAAGTAGCACATTTCTTATAATATATGGACTTTTGTAGTTTAAAGTGAACTTGTCACAAGGATTTGGAATGATAGGTAGGACTTTTCTCAAGACGAGACCGTTGATCTCAAAATGTCTTGGCTTGGCTATTCTCTTATGATAGCTTTGTCCATGGCATAGAGCTTTTATCTTCTTTTCATCAATCTTATTGAGTTGTTCAAACCTTTGTTAAACCCATTAAATTTCAGAGAACTTGACTTGGGAAAGTACCCTTAGTGAAGGAATTTCCACTTCCACGGGTAATACAACCTCCATATCCCATAGACCAATGAGAATGGTGTTGCCCCAGTCGAAGTGTGAATTGAAGTTCAATTAGCCATCAAAGCATATGGCAATTGATCATGCCAATCGCGATAGTTATCCAATGTTTTGGCTAAAATCTTCTTGATGTTCTTATTTGCTACTTCCACAGCTCCATTCATTTGTGGGCGGTAAGGAGAAAAATTCAAGTGGCGAATGTGGAACTCTCCACATGATATTTCAAAATTTGGCCCTATTTTGAAATATATGAAGTGGTTATTTCATCGACGCACTTATGGTTATCGGCAAAAGTATGCTTCAAGTGCCAAAAGTTGGTACAAATGGACACTTAAGTGTCAAAAGCTACGAAAATGACACTTAAGTGTCAAAATCGGAGAAAAATTGATCACTTAAAGTGCCACTTTTTCAAAAAATCTAGCCAAAATGCACGTATTTAATTTTCCAGCAAAGCAAGTGCAAAATGGCATCATTTTGCACGCTGACGTGCCAAATAATGCAAAAATGATGTCATTTTGGTGCTGACGTGGTAAAAAATTAACATTTAATTTAATTTAAAACTAAATTTATTTAAAACATTTTAAAATACAAATACAAATATTTTTAAAAATTTTAAAAAAAAATTAAAAAAATTTTAATAAAAGGGAGGCGGTGGTGATTAAGGGTTGGCTAAGCCCTCAGCTGCCTCTTTTTTTAATTTTATTTTAATTTTTTTTAAAAAATTTTAAAAAATTAAAAAAATTATTTTTATTTTAAAATGTTTTAAATAAAATTAATTTTAAATTAATTTAATTAATTTTTATATTAATTTTGTACCACGTCAGCACCAAAACGACGCTATTTTGCACTTGCTTCGCTGGAAAATTGACACGTTAGCGTTTTGGCTAATCCGTCAGCACCAAAACAACGCCGTTTTTCACTTGCTTTGCTGGAAAATTGACACGTTAGCGTTTTGGCCAGATTGGCACTTAAGTGATTCATTTTGTTTTGATTTTGGCACTTAAGTGATCCATTTTATTTCGATTTTGGTACTAAAGTGTCACTTTTGTAACTTTTGGTACTTAAGTGTCTATTTATGTAAACTTTTGGCACTCCAAGGGTCCGGGTGTCTATGGTTATCTTACTCTGAACTGATAACTCACGAGTTAACTAATCTATTGAGTGATGCCACAAATGGTTAAAATACGAAAGACTAGAGAATTTGATTAGGAATCAACTGCTCGACCATAAGGATCGACAAGGGTCAATACTGCAATTTTATAAGTCAACTAGCGAATGGATATAAATTGATTCGATAGAAATACGTAATCGGTTCGCGAGTGATTCCACACAATTACAATATTCATATCAAACAATGATAAACTAATTTTTCTATATTATATGCAAGGTGCGTAATTGAACCCTTGCGATTACATCACAACCAAAGGTCATCCGCAATTCGAAGAGGCACAAATGTGGATAGAAAATTATTGACCACGGGTCAACCATATGAAAACCCCTAAAAGCCACCCAATAGATTAGGTTGTACTAAAGTCACGTTCAATTGAATTTTTTTTAATCACAAAATTTAATTTGATTTCGGGTATTGAATTTTTGAGAGTTTTGAGATTAAATTATTGAACATCGCCTTATCGTCAATTGATTATCGGTATTTTTGAAATTTTTGATAAATGAATTATCAAACTAAAAATTGGAGACTGGAAAAGGGAAATTCGAGTCTAGTGGCTAAATGGTGAATTATGGGCCATAATTTTGGCTTTAAAGAAAAAAAGGAAAAGAAAAGGAAATTGTGGGGACATGATACTAGACTAAGAGGGTTTTGAGGGAAGTGGGTATGAGAAATGATGGGATTTTGGAAGAAATTTTGTGAAAAATCCTTCTCTTTTTTTTTTTTTCTCTTTTTTTCTCTCTCCCCTTCTTTTCACCCCCCTTTCTTTTTTTTTTTTTCTTTTCTCTCTCACGCGTGCGTCCACCCCTCCGTTTCCCTGCTGCAGCCCCTCCCTTTTTTCTTTCTTCTCTCTCTCTTTTCTCTTTCTTCTCTCCTTCACTTCTACCGCAGCACTTCCCCTCCATTTTCCTCTCCCCATCTTCTTCTTCTCCCCATTTCTTTCCACCATTTTTGTTTTCCCCCCTTTCTTTTTCTGACACCCGACCACGCCCCTTCCACCACCATTATCCACGCCACTTCACCACCACCCTTATCATTCACCATCCCCACCGTCGAGCTTTTGAGTCGTTGCCGCTCGAGCTACTCGTCCATCAAGCTGCCCGCATCATTGTTGCCATCCTGGAGCCACCTTTGCCATTGCAAGCCGAGCCACCACCATGGCCACCGCCCAAGCCAAGCCCCCCTTTGCTATGAGCTCAACTTCACCAAACCACCGCCGTCGAGTTTCCGTTCAAGTTGCGAGCCTTGTGTTCTTGACACCATCACATCGCCGTCACCGTGAGCTTGCCGTTGCTAGAAACCCGTGAGTTAACTTCCTAATCGTGGATTAAGATGTTAATTACGTTTAGGGGATGGATTAGTTTAAGGATAATGATGTTTAATATTAGTTATTTTTTTTTGGTAAAGGTTTTTAGTTAATTTTGATTTAGCCTTAATTACGATTAATGATGGTTTAGATTAAATTTAAGTGCGATTAGTTTAATAATTATGGTTAGATTAATTAATCATTATTTATTTAATTAATCACAATTTATTTATCTAATCGTTATTTATTTAATTAATCATAATTATTTTAGTTAAGGATGATTAATTTTAGTTAGGTTGATTAATCGAGTTTATATTAATTAATAGTAATTAGCCTAATTAATCACGATTAGCTTAATTAATCGTGATTAGTGTAATTAAATGACTGATTAGCCATTAAATAGAATTTGTGCCCGTTTTTATGGATGAGTTTATGCATAATTTTGACAATTTGCACATGTGATGCCATGTTATTGATTGCTTTATGATAAATTCCATTTCCTATTCCAAAAGAAGGTTTTATAGGCAATGAAATGATAAAGTTTGAGATGTCAAGTTCGGATGCTGAATTTTATGTGCTAAATAAAATAATAGGGTTTTAAAATGAAAGTGTGCAAAGTTTGATGGGTCGATTTCTAATATGTGACCATGTACAAATATTTTACTGGGATTTTTTAAATGTGAAAAATTGCCAAAGTTAATTATTTGAAAACGAACTCTTTTGTTCTTGACTAATTAATGGCAGTAAAAATTGGCTTGATTGTTGATGCGCTTGAGTGGTCATTTAACTGAAGCTATCACCCAATAGGAGTTTGGGGGCAATGCCTGATTTTTATCGGATAACCGATGGGGGTCTGGATGACAAGTTGTGGTTGAGGCCGGATTGATGCTCCTTTATAGAATGCTATCTAGGCGGGGATTCAAGACGATGCCATGCCCAATGGGGCGGGATGATGCCCAATCATGCTGGAAGATCGCCGATTCTTATGTTGGCCATGGCCTGAGGGTCGTAATAATTGGAACACGTGTGTTGGCAATGCACTTGGAATATTTTGAATGTGTTCTAATTATTATTTATGTCCATTGCACTAATATTGCCACGTGACATGTACTAATATGCAGGGGTGTGCCAAGTTGAGGTAAGATTGTATGTTGTTGCATGTTTAGGCTTCCTTCTATATGAATTAGCTTCCTAGTCGAAGTTTAGGAAGTTGATGAGATTTTATCTCACCCTTGTTAATTATTTTCAAGGTCGTAGCGTGGAGAACTACTAGGTACGATTGTGGTGGGCGTGAGATGGGACACTTTTGGTTGGCCTTGCCATTAGTGAAATTTAGGCTAACCCTGACCTTAGTAGGTTTTTGAGTTGGTCAGTAGGCAGTCGCTCTTTTGAATAAGCTTGTAATTGTTAAACTTCCTAGGGTTAAAAAGTAATAAATAAAGATTGCTCATTTGGAAATGGTTGATGTGTTTTACTATCCCTACTATGATTATTGATTGGGTGTTGTTTATATTGTGCTTCCACTTGCACTTAATTGAAAGATAAAAAGATTAGATCGGCGACGTGTCCTGGGATGTTCGCATGCTCAGGGTTTGGGGCATGACACTCCAAGTAGTTCGTCCATTATCTTGTTATTCAGGTTTGATCCATTGTTAGTGATAATTGCCTTAGGAATTCTATATTGAGCAATGATATCACGACGGATGAACCTCACCATGCTTTTTGTAGTGACATGGGCATTAGAACTGGTTTCAATCCATTTAGTGAAGTAATCGATAGCCACCAAAATAAAGCAATGTCCATTCAATGCTTTAGGATTAATTGGTCCACTGATGTCAATGCCCCACATTGAGAACGGCCAGAACTTGGACATTTGATGTAGTTCATTAGGAGGAGCATTGATTTTGTCTCCATAGACTTGACATTGGTGACGGCACCTCACATGTTGAATACAATTAGCTTTCATGGTCAACCAATAGTAACCTAACCTCATGGGTTTTCTTGCCAGGAGCGACCATTCATATGAGGGCCACACTTTCTTTCATGTATCTCTTTCATCAGGAGTTTAGCTTCTTGTACATCTACACACTTCAGTAAAACTGAATTGAAAGACATTTTATAAAAGGGCCCCTCCACTGAGGAAGAATTTGGATCCCAACTTCATCAGGTATTTTTATCATTGGCTTGCTTCCTTGGGGAAATTTGCCTTCTCAAAGGTAATTCATGATGTCATAATACCAAGGTTGACCATTAGGTTCTTTTTCAATCATCGGGCAATAAACAAGCTTCTTCAAACGTCGATTTGCAAAAGATTAATACTTAAACCATCGTTTACTTGTAACATTGATGATAAGGTTGCTAGGGCATTAGCAAATTGATTTTGTGATCTTGGTGGATAATCAAAAGAGATTTCATCAAATTCCTTGACTAGATCTTCGAGATATTCATGGTAAGGAATTAAATTTACATTTCGTGTTTGCCATTCGCCTCTTGTCTAGAGAATGGTCCAATGGGAGCAAGAATTTCTAGGAACATTTGGAACATTTCGTTTCTAAGCAGAAGAGCCGTTTTCAAATAGTTTTCGATTGATTACATATTAATCAATATTTGATTGATTGGTCTAAGGTTATCGACAAAAAAGATTTGTCTAAGTCACTTCGTTTCGTTTTGTCCAAGTTACTTTACTTTTTGTCCAAGTTTCTTCTTTTTTCGTCTAACTCACTTCCTTTTTTCTTTGTGAGTTTCGGGAATACCCCCATTCATAGGTTTGAGATCCACATCTATGAATTGAAAGGTCCGATGATCAACTCTACAATCAGTTGTTAGAATCAATAGATCTTTAAATCGTTCATTTGAAAAAATGGAAACCATTATTATTGGATGATCATGATACTTCCCAAAAATCGAAATCATTGATCAATGGAGGAACAATATCACCATTTTTTTCAATAAGATACCAAAGTGGATGATTGACTCATTCCATACTAGAAATAATCCCAAGAAATCTTTTGATAACACGGATTCCTATTTCTCAATGATATCCCGCAATCAAGACAATTGGTTGAATCCCGTGAAACCATTTCATAGAAGTTCATTGATATCTTCTTTTTATAAAGCAAATCGACTACTTACTATAACTAGTTATTTCGGTTTTCTACTAGTAGCTTTAACTATAACCTCAGCTCTCTTTATTGGTCTGACCAAGATACGACTTATTTGAAATTAATTGAATGAACACAACGCATAAAAATAAATCTTTTTGTGGTATTGATAGACTCTATAGTTCCTTAGAGAGTCAATTTCCAATTAGTAGTCATTGAGATTCATGGGCAATGTGGATTAATATGTAGGGATAGATATTACCCCTCCTTTTTCCCTTTCAAAAAAATTGAAATGATTGAAGTTTTTCTATTTGGAATTGTCTTAGGTCTAATTCCTATTACTTTAGCTAGATTATTTGTAACTGCATATTTACAATATGGACGTGGTGATCAGTTGGATCTTTGATTAAATTAATTAACATTTTTTTAATTGACCTCCTCTTTTCTTTAATCCAAAGGAGGTCAAAGTAAGATTATTGGTCAATTATTTAATTGTAATTTTGGGACTAACCTAACCAAGAATGGAATCATGCTATGTAGGATTTGAACCTACGACATCGGTTTTTGGAGACCCACATTCTACCGAACTGAACTAAGAGCGCTTTCTTATCTTCTTATCATTATCACACTAGCTAAAACTAAAAAAAAAAGAAGAGGATTTTTTTTATAACCCGAATACATCTTGTATGCATAAGACTATCATATAGAATATGATATAATAAGAAAAGATTATATATGCCTGATTTTTATCGATTTCAATAAATCCCTCGTTACTACTCAAACGAGAAGTAATAGGTAGGGATGATAGGATTAAGTGCAAAATCACCATAAACTTGAAGCTTTCTAACCTTCATATCCATGGCCAACTACAAACCAAGGACGCAAGCTTCATATTCAAAATTATTGTTTGTACAAGGGAATACCAACTTTGTAGCTACTAGGTAATGTTAACCTTCTGGGGATATTAAAATGGCCATAGTGCTAGAACCAGAAAGATTAACAGCACCATTGAAGTATATGGTCCACTTGTCAAGTGCGACCAGATGGATTCATTCATCGACTTCATCCCAGTCATCAAACCTTTCGAGATTTTCAGCTAACATATCAATTATGGCTCGCCCTTTGATGGACTTTTGTGTCATGCTTGGGATATTGAACTCAGAGAGTAATATTTGCCATTTAATGAGCCTTCCAACCAATGCAAGCTTCTCCTAAAGATATTTAATCAAGTCATTCTTAGTCACCAACAAGATGCAATGGTGAAGAGTATATTGCATCAATTGGTGTAAGACCCAAATCAAGGCTACATAGGTCTTTTCCACTTCGGGATATCGAATCTTGAAGGTAGTAAACTTTTTATTGAGATAGTATATGGCACGTTCTATTCCATCCTTTGGTCTTTTTTATACCAACATGGCTCTTAAAGACTTTTTGTGAATGGTGAGACATAAGATTAGAGGCACACTATGGATAGGCAGTACCGGCACAAGAGATTACGAAAAATATCACTTAAGCTCCTCAAAGGAATTCTGACATTCTTCATCCCAACTAACCTTAGCATTCTTCTTCAACAACTTAAAGAACGGTTTAGCAGTTTCTGATAATTGGAAGATGAATCTTGCAACATAATTCAATCTTCACAATAGGTTTTGGACTTACTTAATCGTAGAATGAGCTTTTAGCCCACATATGGCCTTTACCTTAGAGGGATCTATCTCGATACCATTATTACTAAACATAAATCCAAGAAGCTTCCTAGACTTTGCCCAAAATATGGATTTTGTGGGGTTAAGTCTTAGCTTGAATTTTCTCAATCGATCAAATAATTTTCTTAAGATTTTAACATGGTCTTCACATTGTCATGATTGCAAACATGTCATTGACATAGAGTTCAATCTCTTTATACATCATGTCATGGAATAGTGCCACCATGGCTTTTTGATAGGTTGTCTCAGTATTCTTCAAGCCAAAGTGCATAACTTTGTAGCAAAATGTTCCCCATGGAGTGATCAAATCTAGATATTGCCTAAAAGATTTAAGAATAACATAGAACCTCGCCATGCTTTTTGTGATCAAACTATATATTGTCTCACCGTCTTCATGTCCTCTCCATCTTCAGGGTCATAATCTAGATCTAGTGTAGGATATCTATAACTAGGTTCATACAATGGAAAGAAACAGACATACATGTCAAAACAATCAAAAGCACAACATCATACTAAAATCAATCTTTCAAAAGGGAGTTCAATTCAATAAGAAGATTTGGGCCTCGGGTTGACCTTTGTAGTTCATGCACCAATCACACTAAGACACAAAGTCGATTCATTTTATAACTTACAGTCATTATTGATCAATTGTGTTCTCGCATGGCCAATAACACTTGTAAGTCCCTAATGTGGCACTCTAAGTGATCCCAAGATTTCCCTCGATATCATGCATCAACCCTACTATTCATCTAAAAATTACACCTTTCGCTGGGGGGCGTTCTAGAGCTTGATTCATGGCGAGGGCTCGATTTGATTTTAGATTTATGGGTCGCTGTAGTTGAATTACCTTTTATTCATGTGGCAGAGATGTCTAGATGATCCCTTTATTCTGCTGAAGCTGCGATGAAGATTGTTTTATGTCTGGACTTCATTTGAGTGGCGGAATTAGGGACCTTGTGATTGACATATGAAAGCGGGGCTTTTTTCCATCGTTCTCGTTTTCTTGGCATTTTCTTTGATGAGAAAATGTTAGATTGAAGAATGTGGTCTGCAAATCTAGAAATTCTGGGGTGTAGTAACAATGGTTCCTTTACAGAAATTTGAAGTTGAAAGGTTTCTACTTGATTGTAGAAAAAGATGGATGGCTGCCTGTTGTCTGAAGCCATTGTGATTTTGGGCTAGGGTGCTTGATGATGAATTCGGTTTTACTAATTTTTTGTTTTAACAGATGAGACGGCGAAGTGGGAGAAGATAACACTTCAATTGAATATAGTTGAGCTTACTGAGTCTGTTTCCTTGCGTCATTTTTTGAAATTTTCCCAGATTATATTAATAATATTGTATACTTTTTTTTGATTTAGGTACTTAAAGCATAGGTTCATTAATAATCATAAAAAAAGATTATATTTTACTTCTTAATTTCAAACCATTTTTTGCTTTTTAAAGATTGTTGAAACTAAGTTTTGATATCATGTATGAGGGATACCTAGAAGTGAAGTCACCGTTTTAGCACAAGTGAACTGATATTAGTATTGCCTATTCTAGGAAATGTTGAGGCAAATTAAGATGTCTGCTACTAGCAATTAGGTTGATGTTTACTGTGAAAGTGAAAACGGAAATGGGACCAAAGATATGTAAATAGATGGGTGATGTAGCTACTCTGGGACAATTACTTGTTTTAGTTTTGTCGTGGAGAAAGGGAACAAGTCTTCAGTGAAGAGTATTCTGCTGAACAGATATCATTCTTAGATGCTTAGGAAAATTGAAACTGGGTTGATTGTTATCTCTTAGGTTGCCTCCCTGTGCAATTATGGGTGGTTTTGTTCATTCTGGTGATACTCTGCCTTGCTCAGAGCATTGCTATACTCCTTGGAATCACAGTCTAGGCTTGAAGGATGATGTAATACGCCAGTTCATTGAAGTAAATGTTGTTGGGCTAAATTTTGAGTGGTTATGATATCGTGTCTCATAAGTATAGCCATAGTGTCTGCAACTGGAAAAGTTTGTGGTTATTGAAAGCGTCAACTTTGTGAAGCAAGTAATTTGTAGCCTTATCTTCCCAGAAAGCTAACATTTAGTTATGAAGTCTCAATTGCAGTTCCCAATTGTTTAGTTGGATGCACCATAAGAACTAAGGTGTCGGTTTGTCAGACTGATACCTTGAAATTGAATGTGCATGAGTTGTTATTCTTTAGAAGTTAGACTACCTGTTATTCAGTTGGATCTTTTCAACTGATCCTGTGATAGCAAAACTAGCCACGAGGTTTTGGTTACTTATTAAGACTGTCTTGTTTAGTGCTTAGTTTTTGCTTTTCACATTAGGCTTTACGAGTGTCTCCTAGGTACTTGTTAAGCATACTTAATAGGAATATTTTAATTTCCAAGGTGTCATTAACAAAATGCAAGAAAAATAGTACATTGAAAAATGGAAACTTTCTGTAAACGGCATCTTTGCAAGTGCCATTGGGGCACATTTTAACAAAAGTGGTCTACAGTGATAGGTGTTTTCTTTTTCTCTTAAGACTGACAAAAAAGAAGGAACTGGATCGGGGGAAGGTATACAGAAGTGCTTATATCTTGCTTGAGATTTTGACGTCCTCCTGAATTATTTACTGCTTGTAATTGGTGTTTCGGTTATGAATCCCTATTACTGAGTTTAATAGGATCTTAGGGATTCAATACATTTTTTTATCGCGTTCCTTCTCTGGCCCCCCTACTTCTCTAACAAAAAAGAGTTGCATAGTTGTGTCAGATCGTAAATCGAAATCAGGTAGATTGTACGTCCTCAGCAGATCAACAAAAGTGTTATTTGTGTTGAGATTAAGTGTTGGATAAGTAGTTGGAAGGTTGATCTTTCACTGGTACTTCATTTCTTCTCCTACGACAGGGCCTGTCTTCATGTCCGTGAAGCCAAAATGAACTTAACTTCTATTCTGCATGAATCTGTCTGGTTGAAGCAACTATTCTTGTGGTCATTGAATTGAATAGTCAGATAATACAAAAGAAACTCTTCCTGCTAGGGATGGGAATCAATCCTGTCTTTGGAATACTTAGGTTGTCATTATGGCAATTCTTCTTTGGTGCATCTGTTTCGTTGATTGATAAAGTCATATCCCAAGCTCCAGATCTCCCCTCATGCTCCTTTCTCCATGAACTGAGAGATATTTTATCTTTGTTACTCGATGAACACCTCTTCTGCTAATATTGCTCGAACTATATACTTAAATCTATCCCTTTCCAGCTGTGCTATCTTCCGTACTTTTATGTGTGATCCTCGTCCTTAACTCAAACTTGTCATACTCTTACAAAAATGCCTCATGCCAATGTGCACTTGCGCGTGCTCGTCTGCACACACACAAGCACTGTGCATGCACATGCTCACACAAATTTGCATTGTTGAGCATTGAATGCACATACCACAGAAAATGTTACACATCCATCTGTGATAATATTTCGTTTCTTTGCTACTGCAACTTATGATATGGACTTTGATGAACGTGTGAATAGTTCTATCTAGGTTATCAAATTAAACGTTGTTGACTTGAATGTGGAAAACTTCTTAGTAACTGAAAATCAAAACATTCGCAAGGTCGTCTTATGTGATGGCAAATTGAATCTATATTTCTTGGCAGATTGGTTTGACTTCTTATCTTTGAAAGTAATATTGGAATGAACTTAGTGCTTCCAAACCCACCCCCACCCCCAACCTTTTGGTTGTATATCAAATTATTGGAGTTTTCTCAGATGGTGATTTGGTTAGTAAGAACAACATTGGGAAACTTGGAATCCAAGTTTTGGATAAATTACTCTGTGAAGTGATGTGAGATAGAAGCAGTTGACAGTTCTCCAACGATTTCCATATCTTTCTTTCTTTGATCCTTGTGACAGTGACAGACGGAATAATAGTTGTCTTGGAATCCTGATTTTCACTTATCAGGACCTTGATGGGTACGTTTCAAAAGATTGTTAGACGCTGGATAAATAATGCATGTACACGAGAATGCATTTTTCTGTTTCTTTATTGCTTTGTTGAAGTTTTGGATTTGTCCTGTTGATGTGAAGGGTCTCTAACTATCTTAACCTGAATTTTTTTTTTTCATTTGTACGGAGGATTTAGCCATCTTTTTTCTTTTGTAGTGTAGTCTCTGTTCTTGTCAAGTGAATAATGTGGCATGGCTGCAAAGATGGTCACCCCTTTTCCGTGTCTTTGTCAATTAGACGGAAAACAACATCTTATCATTGAACCTCTTAATACGCATGCTAATACATGGAAAAAGAGGGAGTGGTGCATTATTTTAAGCATTGCTTTGGCCTGGAAAATCTTATAACTGGCCACCACTTTTCATTATTCTCGCAATATCATTTGAATTTGCATTAATTTTGCAGCTTAAGACATGAAGGGCAGAACAACTGGAGCAAAGATGATAATCGAGGATGCCAATCACGACGAGTTGCCTCCTCCAAGTGGCAACCAGGGCTGTTCAAGAAAGCAAGCGAACTATGAACTCTCTGTGCTGCTGAGATGGCCATTATTCTTTTCTCTCCTAGCGGTAAGCCTTTCTCCTTTGGACACCCTTCTGTGGGTGCGGTCCTAGACAGATTTGAGCATCCACAGGCGGTTTGTCCTACTGTCACTCAACAGGCTAAAACTGATGGAGGCACCTTAGTTGAACTGAACAAACAATATGCCGATGTGCTCGAGCGACTGGAAGCTGAAAAGAAACGGGCAAAAGAGCTCCAGCATGTTAAGCCTCTGCAAATCGAAAACCTTAGCTTTGAACAGTTAATAATGGTATTAAAGAAGGCGCTAGCAGATCTCTAGGAGCAGCTGGACAAGAGAAGGATGGGGCTCTTGGGATTAGAAGCTTCAACTTCAACTCCTCACGCAGGAGCTATTGATGCCTCTGTCATTAGCCAAATTGATATGATCTTCGTGAAGCAAATGTTGGTGAGTACTGAGGAGTAGTCAATTTTAGCAGAACTAGGGGAGAGATTGTTGTCCTATCTTAAATTGTATTTTACATTTTTCAGTCAATCTCTCTCTTAACAAGAGAGAAGTCTTGAGGATACAATAAGCAATAAAAAAGTTATGTTTTTTAAGTTGCTATTTTTCGATATAGTGACATGATATCAATTTTTCAAAGAATACAACTAGCATTAAAGTAACAAATATATAAATCTAAATTAGGCAAATGACACAAGTTATGCTTCTCATAACCAAGTGCAACAATGCTATACTAGGCTTATTGATCTAGGCTTTTGAAATGTGTCTTAATCAGTCTATTATATTAACGGAAAATTCCAAATAAGAACCTGAAGTGCTCACATTTTCTCAAATAAAGACTAAAAGTAAACATTATTTTAGTAAAGGCCTTAAGTGACTTAATTGTCTCTAATAAGAGTTTGAAGTGGAACTTTTTTTAAATAAGAGCCTAAAGTGAGCATATTAGTTTCAAAAAATGACCTAACCTCTCTAACTGAAGAGCATTTTTCGTCTTTTATCTCTTAATGTTTTTCTTTTTTTCTTTTCTTTTTCTTTTGTTTTTTTTCCCTCCTCCCTCTGCGAGCCATGGTAGAGGGAAAGTGGACTCAAGTGAGGGCGAGGGTTGACCTCGGCGACATCGAAGGCGAGGGTGTCCCTTGTTGGATCTGGGGAGGGACACCATCGCTCGACTCAAGCAAACACTGCCCTTGCCCACATAGGGGAGGCTCGCCCTCACCGAATTGGGCACGGGTTGCCCTTGCCGGATCTAGGGAGGGCAACCCTTGCCTAACTCTAGGTAAGGGTAGCCCTCGCCCAATGCTAGTGAGGGCAAACCGTTGACGGCCATGGTCGGGGAAGGGAAGAGAAAAAAAGAAAAGAAAAGAAAAGAAAAAAAGATGAAAAAGTCAAAAAAATTTAAAAATATATTTACCATTTTTTGACCAAAATACCCCTTCTTTGATGGCTGAAAAAGTCACCACCGGCCAAATGCCCTTATTTAAGACGATTTAGCTATTTTAGGCCTTTATTTGAAATAATTTCGTTATTTCATGCCTTTATTTGAAATAATGTCCACTTCGAGCTATTATTTGAGAAAACTAAAGCACTTCGCGTCATTTTTTGAAATTTTCCCTTATATTAATAATATTGTATACTCAAGATTTAGGTACTTAAAGTAGGTTCATTAATAATCATAAAAAAAAAAAAAATTACTTCTTAATTTCTCCATTTCATAGAAGATTGTTATATTGGGGTTTAGTTCTTGACCTTATGAATAGACAACTAAATATTTATACTTACACATCAATTGTCTCTCCTAAGAAGTTATGTCTCTTTCAAAGTTCAAACCACAAGTCTCCTGGTCATAGACCTTCTCAGCATGTGTTTTCGAAAGTGCATAGAAGTATTTAACAGGTGTTCATGATTTATAGGCTCAATCAGGTGCATCTTTTCATTTGTTTCGCAAATATCTAGTGTGAAGATTAGAGTCAAGAATTTTATAGACAAGTTATTCATGTTGCACCTATGAGTTCTTGTACATATGTGATGAAATCTAATTTGCTGGGGACTCCGACCCACCACGTTTTTAAGCTAACTTAACACAACTCTTCCTGGGAATGACCAAATTTAAATACTATAGTTTACAATTATAATTTTTTTTTCTTTCCAATCACTTTTAACTATTCGAGAGCAGTTCAAAAGGGAAAATTACTTGATTAGTCTTAAACTTATTGTTTAAATGCTAATTTAGTCCTAAATTTTGCTAATATAGTCCTAAACTTTTACGTAAAATTACAATATAGTCCTTTCGACTTATATTTGTTGAAAATAGCTGAGTGGTGGTCCAATCATCATCGATTGTCTTACGTAGCACGTCACTACGTAAGTGATTTTCAATGAAAATTGATTGAAGGACTACATTTAGAATGTTACATAAAAGTTTAGAAATAAATTAGCAAAATTAAAAATATAGGATTAAATTGACATCCGTGTAATAAATTTATGACTAATTGAATAATTTCCCATTATTCAAAGAATATACACATGGTGATAATATTTTTCGTTATATATATATATATATATATATATTTTAATTTTCATTTTGGAAAGCCTAATACGATTTCTTTTTTGTTTATTTTAATTGATAACAGATGATGGAATGTGACGTGAGAGAATGAGAATAAATCATTATATACCTCTTCCTTTGGGACGAATACGACCATTCTTCCTTTGTTTCCGGCAAATACCAAGCTGTTTAAGTTCAATGCTCAGGTTTTTGGGCCAATCCCTCTTTCCTTACTCATCAAGCTAGAAATTAGAGTGCTGAAGGCAGCGATCAAACTGTAAATTTCTCTTAGCGCATTCATTAATTGAGGCTTGAATCTCCTGGGCCTTCAATGGACATAGGAGTTTCAAGAAACATGAAGTGGTTTATTTTATATTTCCTGAGCAAAATTTTCTTGTGACTGAGAAATTTGTTTTGGCAGAGCAAAAGGGTGCGGTAAGGTGACCAATTATAATCACCACTCTAGGCATTAGAAGAAGCTTTTAATACATGAAGCTTAAGAAAGTTTTGAGCACATGAAGGATTTGATCTCCTTTGTATTGGATACATGCCCATACAACTCCTTTACTAGACTAGAAATTACAATGAAAGATTCTAACATTGTAAAACGCGATAAGATTTGCATGTTGCGGGCGCCAATTCTCTTGAGACGTCGATGAGATTATTCTTGATTGAATTTAAACGACAAGTAATGATAAATTTAAGATGGTTGAATTGCAATTTACAAGAGAATGATCTAATTCATTTGTGTATTGGTATGAGCAAGGAACCCCTGAATTCGGGGAATTGTGGTCGAGGGTTTGCACCGAACTATTTATGTTGTGTATCACGGCTTAATTATCGACCAACCGTTCAAGTTTTTGTCAGCCCTGTATTACATCCGTAGCGGAACCAATTATCTCAAAATCTCATAAAGTACTCCCTCAAAAAAATAGAATAAACCCTAACACTAATCTTTATATATTTTAGTATTCAAAATAGGGAATCCTTTGTAAGAGACCTACTCAAACTGGGAAACCTACTTGAATTGGATTTTCTTTCCAAGCTCAAATTCAATACATATTCTTGAGATAAGAACAACGAAAGTGTCATAATATTTGTTCGGCACTCACTTGAATGTCATAATTTTTTTTCTCGCTCATTTGAATGCCATAAATTAAAAATAAAAAAAGATTACTTTAATGCTATAGGCAATTTGTCTCTTTGGAAAATTCAATGTGGATGCTAATTGTCCTATGTGGCATTGCCAGGGACACGAAGACAATTAATAATTTTTTTTAAATAAAAAAATTCATGTTGAGATGGAAATTTTTTTTTAAAAAATCCATGTATGACGATTTGCTAGAAATGACACTCAATTGGTTGATTTTATTTTGATGTGGCACTTAAGTGAGTGGAAAAAGAAGTTATAGCAGTCAAATGAGTGTGGTTCGAAAGTTATGGCACTATGCTGTTCTCATCCTAAGCATTTTTTTATTTATAAGTGAAGGTTGGGGAGGGCCAATCAGTCATAGCTATCTCTCCAAACTTTACTATAAGAGTCTCACGTAGGCAAATGCCTTGCATTATTTAATTCTTTATAACATAATAATAACTAGATACTTCTCATGAATGATACCGTTGCATATAAGATCCAAGATATTTTAAATTTAATTTTCAACAAATATCGAAAATAAATATCACTAGAACAGTTATTATGTACTAATACACAAGTAGTAATTATAATTACCTCCTCCGCCTTTCCTTTCTTCTTAACCACCATATAGCCCTTGACTCTAGAAACCCATCATACCACAATATTTTGCAGGTGCTAGATTTTTTTTTTTTTTTTTGGTCAGTCCTACTCTATTCCTACTCTACACTCATGCTCAGACTTTTGCCCTGCCTCTTGCAGGGTATGGGAGTCGAAATCCGCTCCTGAAACTTACACGTCCCCACCCCCATCCTCCCCTGAAAAGGTGGGGA
Source organism: Eucalyptus grandis (assembly GCF_016545825.1). Taxonomy (NCBI): domain Eukaryota; kingdom Viridiplantae; phylum Streptophyta; class Magnoliopsida; order Myrtales; family Myrtaceae; genus Eucalyptus; species Eucalyptus grandis. The sequence continues at coordinate 16,068,540 of NC_052620.1, forward strand.
TTTGAACCCCTCACCTCCCCCTTCCATGTTGGAAAGGTAGCCACTGGGGCGAATCCTAGTGGTTAGGTGCTAGATTCAAGATCTTTTTTTACTTTTTTTTTTCTTCTCTTTCTTTGGAAATTCTGATGCATTTAGAAGTGACATCCATAAAATAGGTTTAAAACTAAATTAATATTTTTTCCAAAAATATAAATGATCACTCCTTCAACAAACATGTATATAAGCATTTTTGGGATAAGTATACTAAAAGTGCCATAACTTTTGTATAAGACTTAAGGGCCATAAATTTGAAAACTCGATCACTTAAGTACCATCGGCAATTTGTCTCGCTGGAAAATCCAACATGGATGTCGGTTATCTTACATGGCATCATCAGTGCAGATGTTGTCAATTGATAGAAAAAATTCAAAAATAAAATATAAATCCATGTCATAATAGGAAATTAATAAATAAAAAAAGTCTATGAAGGGTAATTTGCCTACATGATTAATTTTATTCTGATGTGGCACTTAAGTAAGTGAAAAAAAGTTATCGCATTTAAGTGAGCGTTGTATGAAAGTTATGGCACTCCTATTGTTATTGTCCCCATGTTCTCAATAGGTTTTTATACATATATTATTAGCCAGAAATAGACATTATAGGGATGCCAACTTTTGAATGTTGAGAGGATTATGCTTCCATCTAATTGACAGAAAACGACATGCTTGTCATTAAACCTTTTAAGACGCATGTCATATCTAGAAAGTTGAATCAGAGTTACCATTCAAAGTTGAATTAGAGTTAAAATTTGAATGTTGGAGGATTAGACTTTCATCTATTTGATGGAAAACGACATGGTTATCATTAAACCTCTTAAGATGCATGCCATATTTGGAAAGTTGAATCAACGTTACCATTTAAAGAAGGGAAAAGGACACCATGCTATAACTTTTGTACAGTACTCACTTAAGTGTCGTAATTTTTTTCTGCTCGTTGTTATATATTTTTCAATTAGTCACTTGAGTATCATGACCTTTTAAAAATGCTCACTCAAGTGCTATGCCACGCTGGACTTCCAGTACTAAGGTAAATGTTTTTAAAAAGTTTTAGCGCTCAAGTAATTGATTCAAAGTTATTGCACTCAAATAATCTTTTTATATAAGTTATGACACTCAAATGATCGAAAAAATAGTTATGGTACTCAAGTAGTTGAAAATATATGATTGTTCCAAAGCTAAAGCCGTTCGTGTTATCAAGCATAGAAAATTCTAATTTTACCAATGAGCGAGATTTATTTCCTTTTATGCTAGGTTGACTCGTTGATTAAGTCTATTATGGATTGTTATCATAGTATTAGCTAGCAATTGCCATTAAAGGGATGCCAACTCAGTAATGTTGAGAGGATTACACCATCGTCTTATTGACGGAAAACGACATATTTATCATTAAACCTCTTAAAACGCATGCTAATACATGGAAATCCAAATCAGAATTATCAATCAAAAGAGGATTACCAATCAAAGAGGGAGTGGTGCAATTTTTTAAGCAATGCTTTGGCCTGTAAAATCTTATAAATGGCCACCATTTTTCATTTTTCTAGCAATATCATTTGAATTTACATTGATTTTGCAGGGTGAGACATGAAGGGCAAAACAACTGGAGCAAAGAGGATGATCGAGGGTGTCGATGCACAACGAGTTGCCTTCTCGAAACGGCGACCAGGACTCTTCAAGAAAGCAAGCGAACTATGCACTCTTTGTGCCACTGAGATGGCGATTATTCTCTTCTCTCCTAGCGGCAAGCCTTTCTCCTTTGGACACCCTTCTGTGGATGCAGTCCTTGACAGGTTTGAGCATCCACAGACGGTTTGTCCTACTGTCACTCAGGCTCAAACTAATGGAGACCAGACCTTAGTTGAACTGAACAGACAATACGCAGATGTGCTCGAGCGACTGGAAGCCGAAAAGAAACGGGCAAAAGAGCTCCAACATATTAAGCCTCTGGAAATCGAAAACCTTAGCTTCGAACAGTTAATGGTATTAAAGAAGGCGCTGGCAGATCTCAAGGAAAAGGTGGACAAGAAAAGGATGGATCCCTTGGCATTAGAAGCTTCAACTTCAACTCCTTGCGAAAGAGCTATTGATGCCTCTGTCATTAGCCAATTTGATGGCAAACACTTCGATCCTCGTGAAGCAAATGTTGGTGAGGAGTAGTCAATATTAGCAGAACTAGGGAGAGATTGTTGTCATATCTTAAATGGTTGATGTAGTCAATCCCTCCTCACAATAAGCAATAAAAAATTTTCTTTTTTAAGGTGCTATTTTTCAATATAGCATCACGATAGCAATTTTTCAAAGAATACAACTAGCGTTAATGTAACAAAAATATATAAATTTAGATTAGGCAAAAAACACAAGTTATGCTTCTCATAACCGAGAGCGACGATGCTATATTGAGCTTATTGATCTGGGCCTATGACGTGCGTATTATCCATTATATTAGTGATTTTTGTTTACCTGGGATTTAGGAACATAAAGGAGGTTCCTTAATAATTATAAATAAATAATTTACTTCTTAAGTTCTCCATTTCTTGGACTTATTACATTGGGATTTAGTTTTTGAACTTACGAAAAAACAATTAAATGCTTGTACTTAGTGTTGGATGCAAATTGCGCAATTCCAATATCTCTATAACTAGAACAAGATCGTGCATAATTGAGTAGAAAATGTTAACGCACCTGTTTTGGGATCCATCGTTCTTGAAGCGGAAGCGGAAACACAATGTTCCGCGCACAAGTCCTTCTCCTCTATTGCCTTTTATATCACTGGCTTAATGAGGCGACCCCCCTCACGTTTAGCATTAGGTAAATTCTTCTTAGGTGAGGATATATGTGAGAATTATAGTTAGATGAGAGATTTGAGCACTATTTATAGAGTTTCTAGCCAAGCCCCCTCATTACGGGTCAGGCTCAACTCGGCCCACTCTAACTAGTCCCATATTAGATTAATTAAGAAACATTCTATCTCACCTTAGACCAATCATGTTTTACGGTAACCATAAAAATAGTAAATTACAATATTGATTAATGTAGTCCACATTAGGAAAACTCTTACATTCTTTCACTTGGACTATATTAATTGAAATTTTTACTGTATGTGTGCACATTGGTCCATAAATAATTCTTAATAGTCAATCATATTCCATAAAGTCTTAAACATCAAATTATGGTGGTAACTGCATATATATACATAGAGCCTTCCATGGTTACGAATGTTCTCAACTTTATTGATATAGATTCAATATGATAGTATGACAAATGGATAACATCTCTCATAGAGAGATCCCATTTGTTAGTCACCATTCTCTTACCTTAAGCGTCACAAAAAACTTGTGGCACTAGAGAATGTCTTTATGGTTCCAATGAACCCATATATATCTTGTTCTTACGGTTAACCATTCTTTATGTATCACAAGAATATGCATAAGGCTAATAACCAGATGCCCCTAAAACAGATATAAACTTTATTAAAAAATAAAACACAGCTCTCACTAAATAATAGCATCCCAAGATGCTCCTACACCCATGCTAATGATATGTCGATCAAATACACATGGGTGTAGGCCTTTAGTTAGTGGATCTGCAACCATATTATTTGTAGGAATATAATCTACTGTGACGTCACCATTCTGCACTGATTCCTTTATAGTAAAAAACTTGACCTCTATGTGTTTAGACTCCTTGAGACTTATGTCGTTATTAAAAAGCAACACTACAGAGTTATAGAGTTATTGTCACAATATAATTGTATGGGTCTATCTACAAAATCAAGAACTGATAACTCCCTAATAAGGTTCCGGAGCCAAATAGCTTGAGTAGCAGGTGGAAAACATACTACAAACTCCACTTGCATGGTAGAAGAATATATATATTTTTGTTTTTTGCTCTTCCATGATACTGCACCTCCTACCAACATAAATATGTATCCTGTCGTTGCCTTCTTACCATCTTGACAACCAACAAAATCTGCATTTGAATACCCTGCTAGTTGCAAGTCTGGAACATATTTATAAATCAGCAAATAATCTCTTATTCTCTTTAAGTACCTTAAAACCTTCTTGGTAGCAACTCAGTGATTACATCCTGGATTTGACTAATATCTGCCTAGAAGTCCTGTTGCAAAAGCAATATCTGGTCTAGTGCAAACTTGAGCATACATAATACTTCCAAGCACATTAGCATAAGGTACATTCTTCATTTGAGCTTTCTTAAAATCTGAATTAGGGCATTGTGAAAGACTCAATTTATCACCTTTAACAACGGAGCAATTCCTGGTTTGCAATCCTACATATTAAATCTTTCCAAAATGCGATCAATATATACCCTCCGAGACAAACCCAATGAATGGTGTGAGTGAACCCTATGGATCTCAATCCCAAGAATAAAAGACGCCTCACCAAGATCTTTCATATCAAAAATTTTCAATAACATCCGCTTTGTCTCATGTAGTAAACCAATGTCACTACTAGCAAGTAATATATCATCTACATAAAATATGAGAAAAATATATTTCCTCCCACTGACCTTGGTGTATATACATCGATCTACTTTGTTCTCAATAAATCTGAATGAAGTGACAACACTATGAAACTTGAAATACCACTGTTAAGAAGCTTGCTTAAGGCCATAAATAGACTTTTTCAATATACAAACAAGCTTACATGAGTCATCTGCTGCAAAACCTTCAAGCTGCACCATATAAACCTCCTCATTAAGGTCTCCATTTAGAAAAACAGTCTTAACATCCATCTGGTGTAACTCTATATCAAAATGAGCTATCAATGCCAAGATCACTCTTAAGGAATCTTTAGAAGAAATTGGAGAAAATGTTGCTTCATAATCTATTCTTTCTCTTTGAGTGAAACCCTTAGCTACCAGTCTAGTTTTAAACTTTTCAATCTTTCCATTGGAATCCATTTTAGTCTTGAATACCTATTTGCAGCCAATAAGTTTACAACCTTTAGGCAATTCAACAAGCTCCCAAACACCATTGTGTTTCATAGATTACATCTTATCTTTCATTGCATCTAGCCATAAATCTGATTGAGGACATGAGATCACATCCGTATAAGTTACTGGATCAACAACACAACCAATATCATAATTATGCTCTTCTAGGTAAACAACATAGTCTGGTGGTATAACTAAACGTTTTCCCTAGTTGATCTTCTGAGTGGAGCTACTTCAACCTCATTTTGAATTTGAGGGGCTTGAGGAATTTCATTAGGAACTATCTTAACAATAGGATCTTGAGCCACAACAGGTTCAGTTTGTGGCGCAAGAGGCTCCATAATTGTCTACATAGGATGAGACAGGATCCAGTAATCCCCACCATACTATCATCTTCGATAGCTTGTGAGCAGCTACCATTTTCAGCTACATCAAATTCAAGAAATTTTGCAGTCTGAGATTCCACAATTCTTGTACCTCCATTAGGGTTATAAAATCGATATCCCTTTGAATGATCTGGATAAGAGACGAAGTAACACCAAGTAGTTTTGGAATCCAGCTTACTCAATGTTAGATTATATAACTTTACTTATGCTGGACATCCCCAAAGTTTAAGATGATTCAAGCTAGGTTTACGTGCAGTCCACAACTCAAAAGAAGTTAATGGAATTGCTTTAGTAGGAACGTGATTTAGAATATAAAGAGTTGTTTTCAAAACTTCACCCCACAGAAAATTAGGTAAATTGGTCCTACTAATCATGCTTCTCATCATGTCCACAAGAGTATGATTGCGCCTTTCAGCTATACCATTTTGTTCAGGACTTTTGGGCATAATAAACTGACATATTATCTCATAATCTTCTAAGTATTTAGCAAACCGCCCTTTAAGTTGTCCAGCATCACCGTGCCTACCAAAATACTCACCACCACGATCAGATTGATAATCTTCATAACTTTTCCCAACTGTTTCTCCACCTCAGTCCGAAAAATCTTGAATTTGTCAAGAGACTCGAACTTTTCTTTAATCAAGTATATCCATATCGGGAATAGTCGTCAATAAATATGATGAAATAAAAATTTCTACACAAAATAGTTGTGTATGGTCCATTAATATTAGTATGAATAACCTCCAATAAGTCAGAATTTCGTATGGTGGATTTCTTCTTTATTTTAGTCATCTTACCTCTACAATAGTCTACACAAATCTCTAGATCACCTTTAAAAGTAGGAAAAATGTTAGCCTTTATAAGTTTTTATACTCTTTCTTTAGAGATGTGATCAAGACGTTTATGCCACAGTGCATAAGACTGTTTCTTAGGTAAAGGCCTTTTAAAAATAATTTTTTTTAGATGAATAAGCAACCTACATGTCGTTGGGAGATAAGCTCAATCGATATAATCCAGTGGATAAATTGCAACACCCAATCTTATTTGAATCATAAAACATGGAAATAGTATTATTCTTTATTTCAAAAGAGTATCCACATATGTCCAAACAAGACACAAAAACTAAATTTCGCCTAAAGGTATGTAAAAAGTGTTTCTCAACACCATCCTAAAACTAGAATCTAAAATCAAAATAACATTTCCCACGAACTTGACGTTAACTCCAATGCTGCTTCCAACAGTAAACTTTGATTCACCCTAATTTGGCGTCCTTTGGTTTATGAACCCATGTATGGTAAATGTAACATGATTAGTTGCACCACTATCTAGCCACCACGAATTAGTCGCGACTTCAGATAGATTGGATTCATAAATAAATACCAAAGAATTATTACCTTTAGACTCACTCTTGATTCTTTTAGACAACCAAGCCTTAAACTTGTTGCAGCGTTTCTTTACGTGTCCTCTTTCCCTACAAAAATAGCAAAGAACACCATCCTTCTTAGTGAATGCTTTCTTAGGACCCAAACTGTTAGAGGGTCCAGCACCATCATAATTTCCTTTATTATTGGAAGGTCCAGCAACTTTAGAATTGCCCTTATGAGTATAATTTCTCACATTCTTACCCTTATCACTGCTAGAATCAGAAGCATAAAAGGCAATGTGCCCTTTATCTTTCTTCAATTTTTCTTCCTCTGCCACCAGCCTTGCAATTAGGTCATTAATTGACCAAGTTTCATCTTGGGAACTATAATTGGTTTTGATAATCCCAAAATCAGGAGGAAGATTATTTAGAGTTTGATGCACAATGCAAGCATGGGAATAACAACATTGAGAGCCTTAAGCTTTGTCTGCAAATCTACCATTCTCAAAATATAATCTCTAATTCCACCAGAACTATCATACTTCATAGTAAATAATGTTTGCAAGTATGTTCCTATCTCAGTATTAGGTGAGAAACGGTTTCTAGCTATTAAGGCTTCCATCATCTGCCTAGCAGTGCAGTCTGCAGGCAAACCACTTTTCAAGTGTTCATGAATGGAACGCTTCATCGATAGTAAGCAAATTTTATTGCTCTTTTCCTATGCAGTAAAATGAGCTTTCTGAGCTTTTGTACTCTCGGCAGTAAGATCTGCTGGTCGATCAACAATAAGAGCCATATGAACATCTGCCATCTCTATAGCAAACGGGAAATCTGCTCTCAATTTTTTAAAGTTTGAACTAACAAGAACCTCAATAGTGACGGAGTTACCGTTTATAGAAAATGTGACTGAAAGACAAGTAGTGTATATAATTAGCATCATGTGAGTATTGTGTAATTTGACGTACAAGTACACATCTAGAGAGTTACATGCAAAATCACATAATCACCTTTGGACAGAATACATGACATGCAATTGTACACTCCTCACATGATAACGTTTATGGGAATATATTTCAATCTTCGTGAATTCATCACATTTGGGCATATGAACCATTAGAATTAGTCACTCCTCCACCACACCATCATGTATCCCTCAATGAACTAATACACAATTAAATTCTTTGGGAGTATGACTATGTATTAAACTAGGAGATATCCCGATCAATATATGAGATCGAAATTTCTCAAACTCAACTAAAATCACATATCATGCTAATTATATTGCCTTATTCATTAATAAAATACAATAAAGTTTAATTTTTATTAATGAACCTTATTTTTATAATGTTTATGTGATAACATACCAGTAACCCAATACATGTATTTCCAAAAACAGAAAATACAAGAAAAATATGCAAAAATACACTAAAAATACACGTATTTATGGCTTTGTATATATTTTCACACCCATAAAATCATCAAACATGTAAAATAAATACACCGCAACATAGAGGATGAACATACGAGTCCAGAGCCGCCGACCACGAGCCGATCTGAGCTTCCATGTGCCCGCATGCACCGCCTGAGTGTGGGGCGCATGGAGCTCATGCCCTAGCGTCAATGGCCGGTCAAAACCGGTCCGACCGGTGGTGGTTCGACCGATTCCCGGTTTGACCATTCGGTCCAGCTGCCCGGTCCAGTCAATGGTTGATCTAGTTGGGTCAGGTCAACGGGTCGAGTCGACACCTGGGTTGGGTCCTGGGTCGTGTCAGTCGCCAATCGAGTTGGATCAGGTCTAGGCGCTGACGTCATCGTGATGTCAGCACCCACGTGCTTAGCACAGGTGAGCCGCACCCCTCGTGTGGGAGTGCGTGAGGGTGCGTGCTCAATGCCCAGGTGACACGTGGTCGAGCGTGGGGGCGCATGACCACGCGTGGGGCACGTGCTCGATGCCTAGGTGGCGCATGGCCACACGTGGGGGCGCGTGGGGCCTCCCTTGGCGACGCACTGCCCACGGTTTTGCTTGTCTCACAAAGCCTAGTATGAATATATAATTTAATTCTATTTTTATTTTATGAAAAATCTCGAAAATCTCAAATTAGGGCAAAATCCTTTGCGTTCGTATTCTAGGGTTATGGAGGTGCTAATATCACATGTTGGATGCAAATTATGCAATCCTAATATCTTCACAATTAGAACAAGAATATGCATAATTGAGTAGAAAATGTTAATGCAACTGTTTTGGGATTCATCGTTCTTGAAGTGGAAGTGGAAACACAATATTTCACGCACAAGTCATTCTCCTCTATTGCTCTCAGTATCACTGGCTCAATGAGGCGGGCCCCCTCACATTTACCGTTAGGTAAACGCTCCTTATGTGAGAATTAGGGTTAGAGGAGAGACTTGAGCACTATTTATAGAGTTTCCAGCCAGCCCCCCTCATTACAGGCCAGACTCAACTCGGCCCACACTAGCCAGTCCCATATTAGACTAATTAAGAAACATTCTATCTCACCTTAGACCAACCCTGTTTTACGATAACCGTAAAAACAGTAAATTACAATATCAATTAATATAGTCTACATTAGGAAAACTCTTACACTTAGATCTTAATTGTTTCTTCTCTGAGAGGTCATGTCTCTTTCAAACCACAAGTCTCATGGTCATACACCTCAGCGTGTTTTTCATAATGCATAGAAGTATTTAATTTGTTGGAAAGTCCAGATTTATGGGCTAAGTCAAGTGCGTCTTTTTATTTGTTACGCAAATTACTAGTGTGAACATTAGAGTCAAGGATTGTATAGACAAATTATTCATGTTGCACTTTTGAGTTCTAGTATATATATGTGATGAAATTTAATTTGTTGGAAACTCCGACCCATCACATTTTTAAGCTTATTTAACAGAACTTTTACTTGAAATGACCAAATTTAAATACTTAATCTACAATTATAATTTTTATCTTTACAATCACTTTAACTATTCGAGAGCAATTCAAAAGGAAAAATACCCAATTAGTCCAAGACCTATTCTATTAATGTCAACTCAGTTTTAAATTTTTCAAATTTTCCAATTTAGTCCTAAGTCATTGTACAAAATTCAAATGTAGTCCTTCTGGCCAATACCAAAAATGATTGATGTGGCGGTCCATTTATTGTTGATCATCTTATATGGCACATCACCATGTCTACGATTTTTGGTGAAAATTTGCGGAAGGACTATAATGAAATTTTTTACAAAAATTTATAACTAAATTAGCAAGATTGAAACAATTTAGGATTGAATTGGCATTGTATAATAAATTTAGAACTAATTAGACAATTTCCCTTTATTCAAAGAATATACACATAGGGATAATTTTTTTGGTTATATCTTCTTAATTTTCATTGAGGAAAGTTGAGTACGATTTGTTTTTCTTTGTTTGAATCAATAAAAGAGGATGGAAAGTAAAAGTGAGAAATTTGGTGGGACCATTGTCATCACAAAATTTTCTAAAAACTTATGCTGTTAGTTAAGGCACGATTTATTATTTAAATATTATAACACTCCCTCTCAAGCCTGGAAATTTAATTGGGGAGGCAAATGAGGCTTGAAAGATTCGAACTCAAGACTTCCAGCTCTAATATCATATGAGATTTGGTGGGACAATTTCCAATTGTTCTAAAAGTTTAAATTGTTAAATGAAGGCGTAGTTTATTGTTTAAATATTCTTTAAAAAAAAATGAGAAAATCGTCTAAACCGTTATATACTTCTCATCTTGAAATTGGCAAGAAATAAAAGGAAATGTGTTTCTTACACATCTGTCTACCAAATCACGTTTCCTTTTTAAGTGTTAATTAACTATTAGGTTTTCCTCCTATAAAAAAATTAAGGAAAATAACACCTTGACCCTTCTTTTTTGTTGAGAGGCCAGATCTTTGTTCACTTGTTAACTCACATTCATCAATGTCATTGCTCCGCAAAATCTTTTTCCAGTCATTTAGGCTAAGTACATGACCTTTCGACATTGATGATGTCACGTCCCGATCCACGAGCACGTGCCCATCCTTCAGTGGTCGATGTAACTGCGACATCCTAGGATGTGTCACCGATCTATTTCATTTTAATGCACATGCAGAAGTGAATGAACAAATCTCTTGATAGCAAACAACATGGGATAGAATGGCGGGAAAATAGATTCACAAACGAAACACGCATTTATATACAAAAGTCAATCTCCAAAAGGTGTCCTAATTGACCTACATCTTAGATCCCCTCAGCTTGGCTCTAGATCCTCCACTCTACGGTCTTGAAAAAAATTGAGCCTATGATGAGGTGAGATATAAATCTCAGTGAGTTCACGCTCTAAATCCCGATTAGGAAGGTAATATGCCTAGAGACGTCCTAACCACACAACCATACAACCATGGAGACTCACCTTGCCTTAGTTCCTTCCTGCATGTAAGCACAATTCATATCACAGACATGAGCAGTAATCAAACGCAATCAATTAGAACGCCACATTTTATATTTCACACAGCCACATGGGTCCCAATTATAAGACAAAATCATTATAACACGTCTCATACCGTGTCACACAATTTTATCCCATAATCCGGTGCCTCTAACTCAATCAATCATGCATTCCTAATTTTAATCTCGACCCAATGGGCACGGCCTACTCGATGTTCGGCGGTCTTCTAGCATAGCCAAGCGTCGTCTCACCCCATTGAGCACAGCTACGTCTACCTCAAGACGGCTTTTCACATAGGAGCATCGGTCCAGCTTCTACTGTGATCGATATTAAGGCTTTCCACATAAGAGCATCGTCCACGCAATGCACATCAAGTGATGAGTTCTCCTAACCATCACTCGCACATCCAATCTTGATCAAGGACGTTGTGCATTGCACTCAAATGCCTCATTTAAAATGATGTGCTTGGCTTATTTTCTTTGTATTAAAAACACCTAGTGAAAATAATCGTATGTAGGTACATGGTCAGTTTGAGCCAAAAATGCGATATCTTCCTTTTTAAAAATTCTACTATTTAATATAGTACCTAAAAAAATATTTAGCATTAAAACCCGACACTTGGTATTTTCTGATTAAAATACCAAAATTTCACAATTTTGAAATAAATACCCAAAACCACAACCACAACTCAATTTGCACAAATTAACATTCAATTGCATAAACTAAACACATTATTGCAATCAGCACGAAATTTTGGTCACCGGCTATCCCAGTTTTTTGCTAGAAAATATTTAATAATTAAATAATTAGCAAAATTAATTAAGTAAATACATATTAATTCAATAAATACAAACTTAGGCTAAAAATTGCTAATCTAACAACCTGTGGGACTAATTAATTATACTAACTATTCTAACTACAAGGCCACATAATAAACTAACTAATTACAATTTCTAACCACCTAATTCACTAATTTAACCAACCTAAATGAACTAAACAAGCTAATAACTACACTAATCAAATATTAATTTAATTTAAACACCATTTAAGCATAATTAACTTCATAAGCAGAGTTTAATAAGTAAACTCATCGATTTAGCAATCCGATGAGTTCATGGCGACGGCGGCGCAACGGTGGCCAAAACTCGGGCTTACGGCGACGCCAATGGGAGCTTGGATCAGGCCGAAAAACGGCCCACAAGGCTCACGGTTGCTGCTGGTCTTGAAGGGGGTTGGTAGTTTTGGCTTGGCTCAACTAATGGCCACGGGTGCTATTGGATCGGGACGGCGGTTGGTCGCAGAGAGTCACTCAATGTTGGTGGTTGCTGAGTTAGTGTGGTTGCTGGGCATGAGGGCTAGTGGTTAGCATAGCAACAAAAGATGACGCTGAAGGTGGTGGTGGTGTGGTGTAAAGAAGAAGGTGGTGCTAGCGTGGAGATGGTGGCTGCTCGTTGGTGGGGTGGTGAAGTCTTGGTGGGTGGTGGGCTGTTGGAATGATGGAGTGGTGTGCGGCTGTGGGGAAGAGAAATGGAGGGAAGGAAAGTGGGTTGCTGTAGAACAAAAGAAAGGGAGGGATGAGGAAGAAGAGAGTGTTGGCAGAGAGGGGGAAAGAAATGTGCGAAGTAAAGAAAGGGAGAGAGAGAGAGGGAGAGACGTGCGTGAGAGGTTGAGATAAGAGAGAGCCTAGAAAGTCAAAGGAAAAAAAACAAGGAAAGAAGATGGTAGAGGGTGGTCGAATGGGGGGTAGGAATGTGAGAGAGAGAGAGAGAGAGAGAAGTAAGGGGAGGAATGAAAGTCAAGATAGACAAGGACTTTAAGGGACTATTATCTTCACTTTCATCATTGATGTCCACAAGTCTTCATGCATAATGTCAATGCTCCCTCCAATCACCATTTAGCCTTCATTTCTCCCAAAATAACTCATTTTGGGTAGCAAATACCTTAATTAAATAACCCATTCGAATTTCACTCTCATTTTCCAATTTGTCCGAAAATTGATTTTTCTGCAAAATTCCGGGCTTGATTGAATTTCTCTGAAAGATGAGACAATATCCTAAAAATAAATTGTAACACGCTCGAACATTCGATTCCCGAAACCGAATTCAATTTCGTGGTTAATTTTAACGAAACACGATTTTAGAGCGACCTAATCTACATGAAAGCTTTTAGGAATCGTTAGCACATTTGACTCGTGGTCAATTATTCTTGAGCCACATTGTGCATCTTCGACACATAGGCGACTCTCGGTTGTCGTGGAAATCTCGAGGTTTCAAATACGGGTATAGGATACAGAAATGACAAAAAAAATCAATTTAGTGTCGATTGATGAGAATTTTGCAATTAGGTGGAATTACTCGCACTTTAATTACATGCCTCTGTCGAAATGATCTATCTTCGATCTTTGATTGATTTTGATGATGACGTATTGACCCTTGCAGATTAGCACAGTCGAGTAGTCGATTTCTAGTCGAATTCTCAAGTCAATTGTGTTTATATTCCTCAACAACTTCACCTGATAGATTAATTATCTTGTGAGTGGCCAACTCAGAAAAAAAAAAAGGCCATAGGCACGTCGATGAAATGCCCATTTCATATCATCAAAAACAAGGTTGAAAATCAGGATGTCAAAACTCTTCCCCTCTTATAAAAATTTCGTCATCGAAATTTAAACCTATTATTATAAGTCTTAAACAAAAAGGTGGGGGTATTGTCGTTTCAACGAATCTTCACTTCCCCAAGTCGCTTCTTCAATGTGATTATGACTTAGTTAAGTTTGGTGGATATCAAATTCGATGATGAGGTAAAGGTTTTAATTTTATTATCTTCCCTACCTGAAAGTTGGAGTGCAATTGTGACGGTAGTGAACAATTCGTCCAGTTAGAAAAAAGTTGAAACTTCAAGCAATTCGAGATTTGATTCTTAATGAGGATATTCATGGAAGAAAATCAGGTGAATTTCAGATGCTACCTTAAATACTAAAGCTAGAGGAAGAATCAATCAATGAGGGTGGACCTAATATCGTGGTAGCAAAGTCAAGAGGGAGAAGTAAATCGAGAACTCATGGAGAAATAATTTGCTAGAATTGCGAAAAGAAAGGCCAATAAAATGAGATTGTAAAGCCCTAAAGAAGAAATTTTAGTGTTGAGATCAAAATCAAGAGCAAGAGAAATTTGTGAATGCAACTCTTGAAGAGACGCATGACGGTGATGCTTTAATTTTGAGCATTAATAGTCTAATTGAGTCTCGGATTCTTGACTCAGGTGTGTCGTTTCACTTTACTTAACTGAAAGTAGTAGAGAAACCACTGCAGTTGCTGAGTCGAAAGTTGGTTTCAAATTATGGCACCATGGGCTTGGGCGCATAAGCAAAAAAAAAGGATGAAGTGATTAGCATCTAAGCGAAAACTATCTAATTTGAAGCCCATAGATATTGGTCTATGTAAAGATCGTGTTATGGACAAGCAGAAGTGTGTTAGTTGTTCAAAGATTGGAAAGAAAACAAAAGAAAGGAAAATTAAAGTTGGTGTGTATAGATGTGTGGGAACTAGCCTCTGTGCATTCCCTTGAAGGCTTGTACTATTATGCCACATTCATTGATGACTTAGTTAGAAAGCTATAAGTTTATTTTCTAAAAGAATTTTTTTTAAATGTGTTTGCTACTTTTAAGAGACGGAAAGCTAAAGTGGAGAATGAGACTGGCCTGAAAATTGAATGTCTAAGGTATAATAATGATGGTGAGTATGATAGCAAGGAGTGTAACAGCCTGATTTTCAAGTCTGTTTTCGATTATATGAATTGGGCTTTTCATCAACGCTCCTATAATTCTTTTCCCTGAGCTGATCACTCACAAGATAATTAATCTATTAGGTAAAGCTGTTAAGGAATCTAAATGCAATAGATTTGAGAATTTGACCAAAAAGCGACTGCTCGACCGTGCTAATCCACAAGAGTCAATACAACACCGTCAAAATCGATCAGAGATTGGAGATAAGTCGGTTTGAATGAGATATGTGATTAAAGTGTGGGTGATTCTACTTAATTGCAAAATTCTCGTCGAACGATAGGAAACTGATTTTTCTATACCCTGTGCCCGTATTTGAAATCTCGAGATTTTCACGACAACTAATAATCATCAATGTGTCGAAGATGCACAATGTGACTTGAAAATAATCAACCACAGGTTAATTGCACTAAAAATTCTTAAAAGCTACTCGGTAGATTAGGTTACGTTAAAATCGTGCTCGGTTGAAATTAACTACGAATTTGAACCTGATTTCAGAAATTGAAAGTTCTGTCATGTCACAATTCATTTTAGGAATGTCGACTTGTCCTCCAAAGATATTCTACAAACTTGAGTTTTTGGCAAAATTTCAAAGTAGGGCTATTTTGGACTGGGAAAATTAGAGGACCATTTTTGGTTGCATTTTTAGCATTTAAGTTGGACTAATTGGCAAGGAAAAATATGAAATGTGATGAGGACACTTTGGCTGAATTTAAGGGTACCAATTTGAGTCTAATTGAAGATGAATTGAAATGAAATTAGATGGGGAATGCCTCAAATTTGTAGCCAAGGGAGGGGGGTGCAACATCTAGACTACATGGGAGGCTTGTTGGAGAAGCCTTAGTGTAGCAAAGTGGTTGCGAATGAGGCTGAGCATGGTGGGAGCAACCTCTTGAGTGTTTTGGAATATTTTGTGGCCCCCTTCAGTTGCAGCAGCCTCCTTCTTCTCCCTTGGCCTTGCTTTCTCCATTTTTGTGTGTTTTAAGCTCAAGAAAAACCAAAGAACTAGCCAGCCTAGCTCTTACACTATTGACCGTTGCCCCAGTTGTCCAAGCACTCTTGTTGCCGCTCGCAAGTCATGACCACCCTACTCACGTCCCGCTTGTCCGCGAGCCTAGGCCACCGTCCCGCGTCTACTCGCAGGTCCTCGAGCTCGCCCTGGTCGTTGTCAAAGCCGCCGAGCCACCGTTGTCGCCCGCCTTGAGCCGCTGCAGCCATCGCCATCGCTCCTTGCCATTTCTAGTCACTCGACCCAACTCAATTCTTCCAGAACAAAACCAAGCCCAATGGCTTTGCTGAGAGCTTCGAGGCCCATTTTCGACCCCGTCCGAACCTCTGTTGGTGTCACTCCAGGCTTAGGTGTCGCCCGCCTTAGCGTTGCCATCATAGTGAACTCATCGGCCCGTAAAACTGGTTAGTTGCACTATTTATCTAGATATGTGCATTAATTTTCTAGGCATGTTTAGGTGGTTAAATTAATGTTTTCAACCTAGGTTTGCATTTATTGGATTTGTTTGCATTTATTTTGCTATTTATTTAATTATTTAATATTTTCCAAAAATTATACCAAGATAGCCGGTGACCATAATTTTATGCTAATTGCAGTGGTGTACTTAGTTTATGCAATTGAATGCTAATTTGTGCAAATTGAGTGGTGATTGTGATTTTGAGTATTTATTTCAAAATTACGAAATTTTGGTAATTAATTAGAAATTACTGGGTGTCAAGTTCTGACATTGAAAATGTTTTTAGATGTTATATTAAATAGTGGGATTTCAAAGGAAATGATATCAATTTTTAAAGTTCGATCTTACCGTGTACCCACACACGATTATTTTGACCGGATGTTTTTAATAAGAAGAAAATAGGCAAAGTGCATTATCTTAATTGAGACATTTGAGTGCAATGCATGGTGTCCTTGGCCAAATTTGAGTGGTTGTGTGATGGTTATGAGAACCTGTCCCCAATGTGCGTCGGGTGGACGTTGCCCTTATATGGGATGCCTTTGGACAATGGATGTCAGTCGCAGTAGAGACTAGACTGATACTCCTTCGAGATTGCCGTCTCGTGTAGACGTTGCCGTGCTCAATGGGGGTAAGACAATGCTTGGTTACGCTAGAAGATCGCCGAACGTCGAGTAGGCCATGTCCTCAGGGACGTAATAAATTGGAACGTGTGATTGATTGAGATAGACACGTCGAATTATGGGACAAAATTGTGTGACATAGAATGGGATATGTCATAACGATTTGGCCCTATAATCGGGATCCTTGTGATTAATTGAATTTTGGTGTTCCAATTGATGTGTGCATTTATTATATGCATTGTGTATATGAACTGTGCTGATGTGCATGGAAGATCTTAGATGAGGTGAGTCTCTGTGGTTGTGTGGTTAGGCCGCCTTTAGGCATATATTCTTCCTAATCGGGGTTTAGGGGATGAACTTGTTGAAACATTATCTCAACTCATCGTTGGCTCATTTTTTCAAGTCTTTATATGGTGGTCTCTCCGGAACGTTTTGGTTAGCCTTGGGCTATCACTAAGTAGAGCATAGACGTCTCTATTCTCGGGAGTCATTGGGTCTATGAGCTGGTTATGATCACTATCTAGATTGATGAGGGCTTACCTTATAGGGTACCTCATCGATTCAGGGCGTGATTTCACCATGCACTCAATGGGTATAGGATAGGTCCCCTTCAGGGATTTGATATTCTCGCCGTTATGGTCAACACGCTCTAGGCAAGGGTGCAGCTGACCCTCCTGATGGGGTTGTGGAGGACCCAAAGCCTCGTAGCCTGTGGAGGTGGAGTCTGAAGGATCGGTGAATGTGTCCGACTAGTAAGTTGTAGGACAAATTCTTTTTTAGAGCCGATCCTTTTGTAGACTTTTGTATATAAACCCAGTGTGTTTATAATAAGTGTTTTGTGAAAATTTTATCTTGTTTTTAATCACATATTTGTGTTGTCTAGGGTTTTTCTTATTCGCTTCCGCATGTGCAATAAAATGAATGGGTCGGCAATGCATCTTGGGACGTCGCAATTTTATCGACCATAGAGGGATGTGCGTGCACTTGAGGTTCAGGGCGTGACAAGGAGTTTAAGTGATTTTGTGTGAAAAGAACGAAATTAGAATGACAAGAATTATTCCCAATAGATTGCAAGAAAACGGAGTTGATGAAAGAATGAACATAACCTTGAATGAGCGTGTAAGAAGTATGAGGTTGCATGCAGGATTACCAAAGATGTTTTGGGTGGATGCAATTAACACCGTAGCATATTTGATTAACAAAGGACATTCGGTTCCACTTGATTTTAAGTTACTAAAGGAAGAATGGAGTGGAAAGAAGATAAATCTCTCACATCTAAAAGTTTTTGGTAGTGTTTCCTATGTCCACGTAGATTCCGAAAATAGAAATAAGCTTGATGCAAAAGTAAAAAAAATGTTTTTTTCCGTTGGATATGGTTCTGATTATTTTGGTTATCAATTTTGGGATGAACAAAATAGAAAAATTATAAGAACTACTCATGTTACATTTTATGAAAACATGTTGTATAAGAACAACGGTAGAATTTAGTGTGAAGAGATAAACGGAAGAGAATAGAGAGATTGAATTAGAGGAGGTTTCTAAGAGTGTTTAGGTTGAAATTCCTAAAACTATTGGTGTAGCCTCTTATCAAAAACCAAAACAAGAATTACGTACACTTGAACTCACTTTGAAAAGATCGAGTAGAACACCTAAACCTGTATAAAGATATTCTCCGTCATTGGATTATTTGCTTTTGATGGACGCTAGCAAACTAGAATATTTTTCAAAAGTACTGCAGGTTAAAGATTCTATTACGTAGGAGTTAGCAATGCAGGATGAGTTAGATTCACTAAAAAGAAAAAAAAAGAACTTTTGTGTTAACTCAATTACCATATGGGAAGAAAGCATTGTAGAACAAGTGGGTGTATTGGGTCAAAGAATAAGTTGATGGGAGCAAAAGTACAAAGCAAGCTTAGTAATAAAAGGGTTTCAATAAAAAGAAGGAATTGATTACATAGAGATTTTTTCTCCAGTTGTGGAATTGATTACTATTAGGTTAGTATTGAATATTGTTGCCACTAAGAATCTACATCTGGAGCAGTTAGATGTTAAGACGGTATTCCTCCATGGTAATTTGAAGGAGGATATTTACATGATACAATCAGACGGTTTTCAGGTTCTTGAAAAAGTAAATTATGTATGTAAATTGAAGAAAAATCCTTATGACTTGAAACATGCTCTTTAATAATAGTACAAGAAATTTGACATTTTTATTTGTGGTAATGGGTACACTAGAAGCGATATGGATTATTGCTATTATTTCAAGAAGTTTAATGACTACTGTATTATTTTACTATTGTATATGGATGATATGCTCCTAATCTAGCATGAGGGAGATCAACATATTAAAACAACAATTATCAAAAAATAGTTTGAGATGAAGAACTTGGGCGCAACGAATCAAATTCTTTGGATGATAATCATGCGGAATAGATTCAAAGGAATCCTTGAATTATCCCAAGGAAGGTATATTGATGAGGTGCCAGACAAATTCGAGGTCAAAATACAAAACCTAGAAGTACTTCTTTAGGAAATCACTTCAATCTCTCAAAGAAGTGGTTACCAAAGATAGATGAAGAGTGGATGTCACGCCCTAAACCTCGAGTGCACGAACATCCCTTAGTGGTCGATTAAAAATGTGACGTCTTAGGACGTGTCGCCGACCCATTTCTTTTTATCTTTCAATTATATGGAAGCCCCCAGTCAATCAATACTCAATACTAGTAGGGATAGTAAAAACACACAAAACAAAAAAAAAACACACAACAACGATTGCTCACGAACTACGATATATATATCAACAGGTTAACCTAATGAGTTTAATATTTATAGGCCTACCACAAAAGGAACTCCTATGTGACCTACGGCAAAAAAGGTCAAAATGTCAAGGTTAACTTCTAACTGTACAACTCCAAACATCCACTTTAGTACCTAGGCCCAGGCATGAAGTTGAGCATGATGTTAGGTGGTCACGGCTCCTCGGGCCCCTCTGGCTCGGAATCTGGATTCACTATGACACCGTCAATGATGTCGATATCCATGGGGTCAATATCTTGCCCATCCACATTTCTGATAGGCAGTCCATCAAAACCATGTAGTGGACCCTCTTGACCATTATTCACCTCCATAATAAACCATGCTTTGAAGCGGTGGGGCACCACAATCGCAAAGCCCTCATCTACCCACACCATCGTAACTACCAACTCATGAAATTGGTTGGTCCCGGGGATATGATAAAGAGTAGTCTCTACCTCCATACCCCAGGGGACCCCAAATCGCATGGGGCGACACTCTATACTATGGACCTGCAAATGTTTTGACAATGACGAGGTGAGATAAAATCTTAGCAAGTTAAAATCCCTAAACCTCCATTAGGACGCGAATTCGCCTCGAATGTGGCCTAAGCTTGTGCCAAACATAAACTCACCTCGCCTCGGTGCACCCCTGCACATTGGCATGTCTCGTACAATAATAATAGATTAACGTGCATAAATAACAATCAGAACACGTATTTGATTTCACATGCATTATAGACACACGTGTTCCAATTATTACGACCGCTCGGGCTATAGCCAATACAAGTGTTGGTGGTCTTCTTGCATGACCGGGCATCGTCCCACCCCATCGGGCACGGCATCTTCTAGGACCCCCACCTAAACAGCATTCCATAAAGGAGTTTCGATCCAGCCTCAACCGCGACTCGGCCTCTGGACCCCCCACCGGGCATCCGATAAACTTGGGCATCATCCCCAAACTCCCGTTGGGTGACAGGTTCAATTAAATGACCACTCAAGCACATATTTAGCCAAGAACACCATACTTTGTTTTCAAATAATGAACTTGGCTAATTTTTCTTATTTGAAAATATCAGTAAAATAATCGTATGTGGTCACATATTCAAAATCAACCCGTTGAACTTAGCACACTCCCATTTTAAAACTCCATGGTTTTATTTAGCACGTAAAATTTGGCGTTCAAACTCGACACCTCATTTTTTTTCTATTTAATTGTCCATAAAACCAAGTTTTGTAATAACAATGGATAACTACCATAGAGCAATCAATTGCATAATATCGTATGTACAAACCATCAAAATCACGCATAATCTCTTCCAAGAAAACAAGCGTAAAATTTTACGTAACGCCTTATCCATCACTAATTACACTAATTGAAATTAATTAAAATAAATTATGATTAACAAGGCTAAGCGCAATTAATTAATCTAAACACGATTAATTAAACTAATTGAAATTACTTACACTAATCGTAATTAAATTTAAGCTAAACCATTCTAATCGCAATTAAAACTAAACCAAGCCTTACTAAGACTAATAACCATTAACACTAATTTAACCACCCCCTAAACGAAATTAATAGCCTAATCGAGGATTAGAAAGTTAACTCACGGTTTTTTGACGGGGCGGGCTCGCGGTGACGGTGACGCGACGGCGTCGAGGGCATGGCACACATGGCTCGAACGGGGCTTGATGGTGGCAGTGGCGGCTTGGTGGTGCTACTGGCAAGTGGAGACGATGTGGTGGTGGTTGAGCATGGTTGTGTAAGGGTAAAGTGGCAGTGGAGATGGTAATGGATGGTGATGTGGTGGAGGCGTGCGACAGTAAAAATGAAAAGGGACAGAACCAGTGGAAGGAAAGTAGGGGTTGGCAATAAAGAAAAGAAGAGAGAAAATGAAGGGGAGAGAAGATATGAGAGAAGAAAGGAGAAATGGGCAGAAGGGGGCTGTTTCACACATGAGGGAGAGAGATAAAGAAAATAAGCCACTCCAATGACTTATAAGGGAAAATATCCTAAAATTCATCATTACAATCTATCCAAATGCCTCAAAAGTTGTCTATGCTCATCCTTGGTCTCCCAAATATCTTCTTTAACTCTAATTTTCCAAAATTAAAGCTTTTTGGGATTTGCTACCCTATCCGATTTTCATTTCCTTTTTCATTTTGTTCAAAATCATCTTTTTGAAAAAATTTCGGACTGGTCGAAATTTTGACTAAAAATGAGACGACATCCAATAAATAAATTGCAACACGCTTGAATGTTCGATTCCCGAAACCGAATTAAATTTTGTGACTAAAATCAATCGAACGCGACTTTAGTACGACTTAATCTATTGGGTAGTTTTTAGGGGTTTTAGCGCTTTTGACCCGTGGTCGATAATTTTCAACCCATGTTTGTGCATCTTCGAATCGCCAACGACCCTCGGTTGTCATGTAATCGTGAGGGTTCAATTACGTATCCTAAATATAATATCGATAGAAAATCAGTTTATTACCGTTCGACGCGAATATCGTAATCGTGCGGAACTACCCGTAATTTAACTACGTACCTCCATCATGACTTATATCCATTCGCTAATCGATTTATAACGGTGTGGTATTATCCCTTGCCGATCATTATGGTCGAGTGGTCGATTTCTGATCAAATTCTCTAGTTTGTCGCGTTTATAACCCTTTCGGCCTCACCTTATAGATTAATTAACCCGTGAGTGATTAGTTTTGACTAAAATAACCATAAGCTTGTCAATGAAATAACCATTTCATATATTCGAAATATGGGTCAAATTTCGGGACGTCAAACTCTTCTCCTCTTACAAAAATTTTGTCCTCAAAATTTAAACCCTTACAACCCTTCTTCAAAAAGGTGAGGGTATTGACATCTCATTGACTCTTTGCTTTCCCACGTGGCTCCTTCTGTTCTACGGTGTTGCCAGACCACTTTAATCAAGGGGATCGTCCTTTTGCATAGTACTTGCTTCTTTCGATCCACTATTTGAATTAGTCTCTTCACGTATAACACTCTCTTGTCTACGTCTATTTCCTCAAAATTCAGCACTTGGGTTGGATCAGGTTTGTACTTGCTCAGCATCGACATGTGGAAGATGTCATGCACTTGAGCAAGTCTCGGCGGCAACGCATGACGATATGCCAAAGTCTTGATTCACTCTAAAATTTCAAAGGGACTGAGGTACCTCAGGCTTAGCTTTCCTTTCTTGCCAAAATGTGAAGTACCCCTCATTAGTGACACTTTGAGGAATACGTGTTCACCTACTTGGAACTCCAGTGGTCTATGTCGCTTATTTGCATAACTCTTCTGACGACTTTGGGCGGTCTTGAGTCTTTCTCGAATGACTTTGACAGTGTCGGCTGATTGTTGAACCAACTTAAGGCCCATAATCTTATGCTCTCCAACTTCATCCCAACAGACAGGAGTCCTGCAGGCCCTACTATACAATGCTTTAAATGGTGCCATCTTGATACTCTACTGATAGCTGTTGTTGTAGGCAAACTCAACTAGATGAAACTATTCCTCCCAACTTCCTTTGAAGTCCAATACGCAAGCTTGCATCATATTCTCAAGGGTTTGAATAGTCCTCTCAGACTGACCATCCATTTGCGGATGATAGGCCATGTTGTGCTACAGCTTTGTTTCCAGTGTCATGCCCTGAACCTCGAGCGCATGCACATCCCTCGGTGGTCGATAAAATATGCGATATTCCCATAACACGTCGCCGACCCAATCAATTATACACATGCAGAAGCGAATTAATTAATCCCCTAACAACAATAGACATGAGATAGAAAAGCAGGACAATCAATTTCAAATCAAACACACTTTTATAAACAAACTAGTTTACACACAAGGTCAACTCTAAGGTTTATGTACAGGAAGTCTATCTAAAAAAGAAACCTCTAGGCTACCCATGCTCCTGACTCTTCCGCCTCAAGCTTTGGGTTCTTTACACAAGGGACCTGAAAATGGTAATTCATAACAAGGTGAGATATAAATCTTAGTGAGTTTACGTCCTAAACCTCAATTAAAAAGTTAATACACCTAGAAGCAACCTACACACACAACCAATGAGACTCACCTCGCCTCAGTTCCTTTTTGCACATTAGTACAGTTCGTAAAACATATGCATATAATTAATGTACTCATCAATTGGAACATCTCACTATCAAACCAATCAAACATAGGAGTTCCAATTAAAAGACCAAATCATTATGACACATCTCATACCGTGCCACACAATTTCATCCTATAATCAGGCGCGGGTGACTCATATCGATGGTTCAATCCACACCTGATGTTCACTCTCAATATTCAAACTCAACATCCCCACTCAATATTCCGACTCTATGTTCCAACTCAATACTCAATACCAGACTCAATATTAGACTCAAGATTCTAGAGGTGTCTCGTCCCCACAAAGTTTCAATATCGTGTGGCACCCTGATCATAATCAGCAATAGCTCAAGGTACTAGAGATGGCTCCCACGAAATTACATTATCCTATAGCACTTAGTTGGCCACGAAAAACACTAGTACAAGGTTCTAGAGGTAACTCACACGAAGTCTCGCTATCTTATAGCACTTAGTTCTTGATTATGCAAGACAATACTACAAGGCTTCTAAAGGTGGCTCCCATGTGACTCAAATCACCATGTAGCACTTAGACCTTGACTATAATAAGCAACGGTACAAGGTACTAAAGATGGCTCACATGAAGTTTTCTTATTGTGTAGCACTTAGTTCTGTTTCGCTCACAACCCATTGAGTTTCCTCAACTTTCAATAGTCATCTTGCCCTACCGATCAAAAAAAAAAAAAAAAAAAGTCATTTTGCCCTAACTATAAACCAACACTTGGTCATTCAAACATGGCCAAGGGCATTGTGCTTTGTACTTAAATGCCTTAATTAAGATAGCAAACTTAGCCTATTTTCTTCATATTAAAAACACTCGATAAAATAATCGTGTGTGGGTACATGGTCAGTTTGAACCAGAAATTTGATATTCTTCATTTTAAAAATCCCACTATTTTAGATAATACTTAAAAAAAAAAAATCGGTGTCAAAACCTACACTTGGTATTTTCTAATTAAATACCAAAATTTCATAATTTTGCATTAAATACTTAAAGTCATAATTACCACTCAATTTGCACAAATTAACATTCGATTGCATAAACTAAGCACACTACTGCAATCACCATAAAATTCCAGTCACTAGCTATCATGGTATAATTTCTGAAGAATATTAAATAATTTACAAAATAATTAAATAATGCAAATTAAATCCAATAAATACATACTTAGGCCAAATAATGCTAATCTAACCACCAATTGGGCTAATTAAATTACCCTAAAAATCCTAACTACAAGACTACATAATAAGCTGGCTAACTAAAATATCTAACCATCTAATTAACTAATTTAACCAATATAATTTAACTAAACACACTACTAATTACACTAATCTAATCTTAACTTAGTCTAAACACCCCTTAATGATCATTAACACCCTAACGAGAGTTTAGGACATAAACTCTCTGGTTTAGCGCAAAAACTGATTCACGGCGATGGCGGCATGACGGCGGTCAAAACTTGGGCCTACGACGGCACCAAAGGAGACCAAACCGAGGCTAAAAAAGCCTTGCAAGTCCACAGCAAAACTATTGGGCTCAACTTAACGGGGCTGCAGCTCGTGGGCTGGGCTGACCTTGGCGGCGTGGCAACGGCAAAGGGGAAAACTTGGTTGGCTTCGAGAGGGTTGGAGACTTGCGAACACTAGGCTGGAACGTGTGGGCTGCCGTGATGCTGAGGATGCACGGGTGCTGGGATTGTGGGAACATGGAGCATATGGGCCGTTGATGGCGTGAATGCGACACGAGATGGGCTGGACTGTGGCAACGAGTGAAGGCGAAAGGATCTTGCGGTTGTAGGCATGCGAAAGGATTTCGTTCACTGGTAGGTGACGTTGGAATGATGAGTGGCTAAATGGTGAAAGGAACAACTGGAGGTGGTGTTGATTCGGTGGGTAGCAGCAAGACAAAAAGGGAATGAAGTGGGGTGTTGACACCTGAATTTTGCGATTCGGTCATTTATTTATTGTATAGAAAATTATGGGTTAATTTTATCCCTAAAAAATATTAATTGCATAGCATATAAATTTAGGTGCATTTATTTTTAATTTGCATTTTTTGCATTTATTTATTGGACCGGTGGCGGATGGGTTTGAATTTGTGGTTCGAGCTTTAAATTGACAAGCCGGACTAGGCCCACGAAGGGAGCAAATTAGCCCGAGCCCGTTGTTTTTTTAATTAATTATTTTGTGAGAAAAGATTATTTGATATGATATTACGATGGATTTTTTGGAATTTGAAAAAATCGCATTGCAATCTTATCTTTAGCAATATGCGATAAAATCAATGGGGAATATTCAGGAGATGAGGAAAATAAAAGGATTTTTTTTTGTGATCTAGTCTAGTTCTTAGGGGCGTCGGTCCAATTCCCAATTCCATAAAAATGGAAGTGGTGATTTTTGTCCGATTCCTAGTTCTCGGAGAAATTGAACTGATTTTTTTCCAAAAATATATATTTTTATTTCTTTAAAATATCAATAAACCTTAAAATAGAACAACTCTAGTATTTTAATTTTTAATTTTTTTGGGCTAAATAACTAGTTCTCGGTCTAGTCTTTGGTCCCAAAAATTGGGAACCGATTCTCTTGGTCTGGATCTCGATTCCTAAATGAAACCAGCCAGATCGGGAATCGATCATCCCTACAAAAAAGTGTGCAACTAAATAAAGTTTAATAGAAAAATCAATCACATCAACTCACGTTTATAATTTTTTGTTGTGCAATAAAAGATATTTAATGAGCAAAGATTTGACATCGAAGTTATTGTGAACACCATTTAAATTGGAAATGGAATACTTATTATTTAAAACTATAAAATCTAGAATTAGATCGGAGAAAAAAGCATATAGATATAAGATTGGGAGAGCAAAGCTCACAAATCTAAAACTAGATGGGGAGAGTAAGATAATAAACAAAGGAAATACAAGGAAAAATAACTAGGCGAGGAAGGGAAGATTTAGGTCAAATCCCTCCCTTTTGGAAGTGGAAGAGATAAAGAGAGGGAGGGAGAGAGGGGGTTGGGATTAATTTTGCAAATTTCAAAGGCTATTGCAAACTGACCTAAAGATGAGGGAAATTTTGAGCTGTCATTCTTTAAAAAAGTTAATAATTTAGAAAAATTAAGGCTTTGCTTATTTCGCGGAATATGAAATATTTAAAAATTATTTTCATAAAAATAATCACTCATATTACTTATAAAAATGAATGCGTAAAAAATATCTTTATCGTCCATGAAGATATTTAGATGTAAATTATTGTCAATGATTGACTTATTATTTCTAGCAATATAAATAATTATTTTAGAAAAATGCTTTTTAAATCATTTACTTTTCATGAAATAAATGAAACCTGCTAGTTTGTTTGTGTCACGACCCCAACTCTATCCCTAGGGTCACGAGTAGTAAGGGTTATTTTCACAATGTCCCAAGCTCGTCGCCGCCCCAATCTTTTTTATCTTGTTATCATGCTCATGCGGAAATGTGAACAAACAACTCCTCGAACAAACAACAGCTAGAAGATCGGGACATACATCACACTGAACACATTGACTTATATTATAACAGTACTAGCTTTCCACATAGGCAAGGGAAGACCCTATCTCCTCTAGCATGACTGCAGCTCCCAAAATTGATGAGAGAATTCCATTCCTACAAGACTGACAGATGAGGGATGAGTTTTTGGGGAAACTCAGTAAGTAAAATTCCTAATTTTCTACTAGGAAAGCATCTCATCATCAAAACCTAGCAAGTACAACACTCGCAAACAGTGTAGATAACAGATTAATTGCAAATCATATGTCATGCTTTATATAAACACATGCCATCCATGCCAAAAACTACCATCGACTTATCAATTAACATACCAACATATCATGCCTCATGCATAACCGGCATTCATGCAAATTCATTTATTGTCGTCTTGGCTCAACTAGGCCCTCCCAACTGGACTAGGGCTTCCAGCTTCTTGTTGGGCTTTTTGGCTCAACCAGAGCATCTTGGCTCGACCGAGGCTTCTCGGGGCTAGCTTCCCGAGGCTTCCGGGTTCAAGACCCTGGCATCCTAGCTCAATTAAGGCATCTAGGATCAACCGAGGCTTCCCTTTCAACGAACGAAGCATCACCGCTAACACTTTGTGGTGACGAACGCTTTTTCCTCTTTAAATGCATGCATAAATGCATCAAACAAGCCGGTTCTTACCTCTTCTCTTAGCCAATGCATGCATGGCCTAAAGGTGTGCTCATTCATTTGTGTGTGTCAAGAATTTCTTATACTTGACTAGCAAATATGTCAGGAACGACCTTTGATCCGTAACTTGAATCAATCACTTAGCACTGATCCTCGAACCGTATAAGGCTCGGAAACGGTACACTTCAATATCGATCTAAGACCTCGAGGCTTGGGTACCCTTGCTTAAGTGACGATCCCAAGCTTGACAAACCTCGGCTTCGACCTGATATGGATGCACATGTACTAAGGATGGCCCTTGACTCGCGGTTTCATTCAACGCTAAGCACAAAGTCCCCGCATCGGTTTGAACTATGGAAATCGGCATGCATTGGTGCCTTACCAAGACCTCACGGATTTGGATGATCCCCGTATTGAAAAAGGCATAGAATTGACACGCCTCAATGTCGATTTAAGACCTTATGGCCTTGGGCAATCCTCACACTAAGTGAGACTTGGATCTAGCATCCTATTTATGTCGAAACCAATGTCTTATGGCTTAGAGCGACCTTGCCTTGTGATGAACTCAATCCGAACGAATCTTGGCTCCATTTCAAACGTGAACAACTCAAGCACATGTTCAAGTACAAATATAAGCAAATCCATATAAAAGATCCAACATGCTACCCACGGCTTAATGGGTGAGCACCTAACTATACTCAGCAATGGAGACAACCATCCTAGAAGAGACATAGGAATCTTACTTACCCTGGATGAACCCCGGACTAGAGCTTGAACTACACAAGATGCGGCTTGCCTTGAGGCTGAAAGAGAGAGAGCGTGAGGAGGGAGGAAGGGTGTTCTAGGAGAAGGAGGGTGGAGAAAATGAAAGGCAAGTGATGAAAATGGGAGTGTTCCTCCTATTTATAGCCCTTCCAGACATCATTACCAAGCCAAGTGGTCCTCTCCAACGTTTCCAAGTGTCCCGCCTACTTTCCTTGGGTGGCAAGCCTACCTTGCCTCATGATTATGCCTAGAGGATGAGTTGGTCAAGCTAAAGGCCTTACTTGGTAATCTAAGCTCCTAGGCATCATCGATTATGGCCTACTAATCATTCTCTCATTGGTCCACTAATACCCTGCATTTAATGGGCATTTAATGAAGTCTAATGATGATAGTGTCAACTCGAGGGTTCTAGAATATTCTATCATAATGAGGGTTCATGTAGCGCGTTCAATTGGTCCACATATACATCACATTTTTCTAGAATATCCAAAGATATTTTGCCACCATCATGACTTTTGACTTTTCAAATGATCACCTCACCTTCTTCACGAAGGAATTCCAGAGTTTTATTTCTACTTTCCTTTCCTTCTTTAAGAAAGCAAATTTTCCTTCCTCAAGAAGGCAATCTAGAAAAGTCTATCATCCAAGTTGATTTCGGAGCCGAGGAGGAGATCATTAGGTACACCTCAAAATACCGAATCACGTACACCAAAGTTTGGTCACCGCACCCCATACTCGCCCAAACCATTCCTTTGGATGGTCGGTCGGCCAATAGGGTTAGTTGTCATTTAATTGGTTCGAGACCTATCCTAAGGCTACCCATGGCCTAGCACAAATCCAAGGCACCTATGGACCTTAGAATAAGTGACGAAATATCCGAGTCTATCATTGGGCTCATTCCGATCAATATCCGATCCACCGGTAGGGTTTATGGTTGGTGCATTACCAAACCATGATCGTACATCACCAATTCAAGATTCTATTCTAATCACTAAGAATTAAATATTGAATAATGCATTTTTGGTTGGAAGGAAATCGCATTTGGTCAATTCGGATTGTCCGTGCATCGGTGTATAACCGGGCGGAATCACTCGCAACCAGAAACTGTGACCGGTCGAATCAACCCATAACCATCCTCCGATCCAAACTTATCTTGTGACCAATTCTGGTGATCAAAAAGTCATCTTATGAGCTGGTGATCCTATCCCATTAGTATGGTCGATAGAAATCATGACCGACATCTCGACCAATTTGTGACTGGTCAATCGGTCGGTCGGTCGTGACTGATCCAAGATTCCTCGCTAATCGAACCGATCGATCCATGGCCAATAACCCATGATTGATCCTTTTAGGACCTTATGGCCGATCCTCACAAGGTCAGAATCGAGGATGTTATAGTTTGTTTCGCTGAAATCATTTTTTGGGAAAAAGATTCCTAATCTGCTAGCATTTGGTTTTTTTTAGGAAAAAAAAAGTCAACAAAAAATGTTTTCATACCAAAGCATAAATTGAGGAAAATGATTTTCCCTTTGGGAGAACTAGAAAATATTTTCTAAAAGTTATCCTAGTTAACATAAAATGTTTTCCTATTAAAACATAAAATCCTTCTTCATTCACCAACCACATGGCTTAGTGATGGTCAGTGACTCGCCATGATGCTGCTCAACAAGCTCATGGCTCAACTAATTCGGGTGAGCTCGACTTGGCCGAGTTGGCTGAACTTGCAGCTTGGTTGATCTAGGTGAGATTGAGGCTTGCCAAATCCAAGCGAGCTCATGGTCAAGGCTTGCGATCATCATCACTCGATTGAGGTGGAGGAAGGGGAAAAAGAAAAGAAAAGAAAAATTTAAAAATAATTAAAAGTTTGCTTTTTAACAAAGAGAAAAAATATATATATATATCAAAAAATTCAAAAAAAAAATGTCTGAAATAAAGTCATAAAATAAAAATCATTTTTCAACAAGACCAATCATGTATCATCAAATAAACGAAAAGTAACAATATTTTTGAAAAAATGCTTTCAAGAAAATTATTATTTATTATTATTATTATTATTATTTTTTTTTGCGGAATTAACTTGAGCGTAGTGATTCATGTCAAGAAAAAGATAACTTCTAAAATATTAAAAAATCTACAATTTTTGCTAATTTTGATCGGTCAACAATTGCTTAGCAAACATCATAGAAAACAACGTATCATCTTCTATTGCAATTGCAAAGACGAGTATAAATAAGAGAAGGGACAGCCAAACTGGGGGCCGTCTCAAAAGTGGTTTTCCAGCGAGAGGGTTAGAGAAAGAAATGGCGATGGCTATGGTGCGATCTGCTCTCCTCCGCAGCTCCCTTCGCGGTGGCGCCCGTCCCTCCTCCGTGCCCAAGCGCAACTTCGCTTCCTCTGCTCATGACGACGCGCGTACGCTCTTCCTCTCTCTCTCTGTGCCCCTTATGTTCAATCGTTGTTCGGATGGATTTGGTGTTGTTTTGGTGCTGATTCGTTGATTCTGGGTTCGATAGTCGACTTCTTGGTGCTGCTTAATCCACCTTTCGCTCGGGGGGCCGTTCCAGAGCTTGATTCATGAAGTGGGCTCGATTTGATTTTAGGTTTACGGGTCGCTGTAGTTGAATTACCTTTTATTCATGCGGTGGAGATGTCTAGATGATCCCTTTATGCTGCTGAAGCTGCGATGAAGATTGTGTTATGTCTGGACTTCATTTGAGTGGCGGAATTAGGGACCTTGTGATTGACATATGAAAGCGGAGCTTTTTTCCATCGTTCTTGTTTTTTTGGCATTTTCTTTGATGAGAAAATGTTAGATTGGAGAATGTGGTCTGCGAATCTAGAAATTCTGGGGTGTAGTAAAAATGGTTCCTTTACAGAGATTTGAAGTTGAAAGGTTTCTACTTGATTTTGTTTTAACAGATGAGACGGCGAAGTGGGAGAAGATAACATATGCGGGTATTGTGACATGCACGATTTTGGCGATTTATAACCTGTCCAAGGGGCATCCTCATTATGAAGAGCCTGCCGTAAGTGTTCTTTCCTAGAAATCAACTCCTGCAGTGCCTATTGTACTCTTTTTTCGGGTTTCTAGAGGCTCATATATTTGACAAAAGCAGTTGGGCAACTTTCAGTTCCTGCTATTAGTTCTTTCTTATGCTTATTCAGGGCTTTTCTTCTCAAAGATCAATTTTGCAAAGCACTTCTCTTTTTGTTTCTTAATTGAATATAGTTGTGGTGGGGCTTACTGAGTCTGTTTCCTTGGCATGTTTTACAGGCGTACCCATACTTGCACATCCGCAATAAAGAGTTTCCATGGGGTATGTATGATTCCTCGTGTTGCTAACTTTATCTAATTCTTTCTGATGTGGTAACTCATATGTGCAGACCTGATGTCTGAATGTGTCATATCAAATATGGCTCTGCTTTATGTGTATTGTCTTATTAGCACCTACATGGGCCCATATACTTTTAACTGTTTGTCAGATTGTATATTAGAATATCTGTTTTTTGTTTAATTGGGGACTATTAATATTTGCTTTTTATTGGAAACCTTACATTTTTTATTCCTCGTCTACAGAATATCCAGATTAGGCACATGCTGTTTAACTTTCACCATTGTATATGTCGAACCATAGGTTTTTGCTTTTTCAAATCCGATTGTTGAAACCAAGTTTTGATATCATGTACGAGGGATACCTAGAAGTGAAGTCACCGTTTTAGCACAAGTGAACTGATATTCTAGGAAATGTTGAGGCAAATTAAGATGTCTGTTACTAGCAATTAGGTTGATGTTTAATGCGAAAGTGAAAACGGAAATGGGACCAAAGATATGTAAATAGGCGATGGGTGATGTAGCTACTCTGGGACACATTACTTGTTTCAGTTTTGTCGTGGAGAAAGGGAACAAGTCTTCAGTGAAGAGTATTCTGCTGACCAGATATAATTTCTTAGATGCTTAGAAAAATTGAAACTGGGTTGATTGTTATCTCTTAGGTTGCCTCCCTGTGCAATTATGGGTGGTTTTGTTCATTCTGGTGATACTCTGCCTTGCTCAGAGCATTGGTATACTCCTTGGAATCTCAGTCTAGGCTTGAAGGATCATGTAATATGCCAGTTTATTGAAGTAAATGTTGTTGGGCTAAATTTTGAGTGGTGATGATATCGTGTCTCATAAGTATAGCCATAGTATCTGCAACTGGAAAAGTTTGTGGTTATTGAAAGCGTCAACTTTGCAAAGCAAGTAATTTGTAGCCTTATCTTCCCAGAAAGCTAACATTTAGCTATGAAGTCTCAATTGCAGTTCCCAATTGTTTAGTTGAATGCACCATAAGAACTAAGTTGTCGGTTTGTCAGACTGATATCTTGAAATTGAATGTGCATGAGTTGTTATTCTTTAGAAGTTAGACTACCTGTTATCCAGTTGGATCTTTTCAACTGATACTGTGATAGCAAAACTAGCCATGAGGTTTTGGTTACTTATTAAGACTATCTTGTTTAGCATGCTTAGTTCTTTGTTTTTCCCCCATCCTCACACTTTCTCTTGGATTTTTGCTTTCTACATTAGGCTTTACAAGTGTCTCCTGGGTACTTGTTAAGCATACTTAATAGCAACATTTTAATTTCCAAGGTGTCGTTAACAAAATGCAAGAAAAATAGTACATTGGAAAATGGAAACTTTCTGTAAACGGCATCTTTGCAAGTGCCATTGGGGCACATTTTAACAAAAGTGGTCTACAGTGATAGGTGTTTTCTTTTTCTCTAAAGACTGACAAAAAAGAAGGAACTGGATCGGGGGAAGTTATACAGAAGTGCTTATATCTTGCTTGAGATTTTGACGTCCTCCTGAATTATTTACTGCTTGTAATTGGTGTTTGGTTATGAATCCCTATTACTGAGTTTAATAGGATCTTAGGGATTCAATACATTTTTTATCACGTTACTTCTCTGGCCCCCCTACTTCTCTAACAAAAATGAGTTGCATAGTTGTGTCAGATGGTAAATCGAAATCAGGTAGATTGTATGTCCTCAGCAGATCAACAAAAGTGTTATTTGTGTTGAGATTAAGTGTTGGATAAGTAGTTGGAAGGTTGATCTTTCACTGGTAGTAGTTTCTGTTAAACTCTTTTTTCCTTCATTTCTTCTCCTACAACAGGGCCTGTCTTCATGTCCGTGAAGCCAAAATGAACTTAGCATCTATTCTGCACGAATCTGTCTGGTTGAAGCAACTATTCTTGTGGTCATTGAATTGAATAGTCAGATAATACTAAACAAACTCTTCCTGCTAGGGATGAGAATCAATCCAGTCTTAAAAATACTTAGGTTGTCATTATGGCAATTCTTCTTTGGTGCATCTGTTTCGTTGATTGATGAAGTCATATCCCAAGCTCCAGATCTCCCCTCATGCTCCTTTCTGCATAAACTGAGAGATATTTAATCTTTGTTACTCAATGAACACCTCTTCTGCTAATATTGCTCGGACTATATACTGAAATCTATCCCTTTCCGGCTGTGCAATCTTCTGTACTTTTAAGTGTGATCCTTGTCCTTAACTCAAACTTGCCATACTCTTTCAAAAATGCCTCACACAAATGCGCACGTGCACGTGCTCGTCTGCACACACACAAGCGCCCTGCATGCACATGCTCACACAAATTTGTATTGTTGAGCATTGAATGCACGTACACAGAAAATGTTACACATCCATCTGTGATAATATTCTGTTTCTTTGCTGCTACAACTTATGATATGGACTTTGATCTGATCTTATAGTCTGATTGAACATCCGAATAGTTCTATCTAGGTTATCAAATTAAACATTGTTGACTTGAATGTGGAAAACTTCTTAGTAACTGAAAATCAAAACATTCATCAGGTCATCTTATGTGATGGCAAATTGAATCTATATTTCTTGGCAGATTGGTTTGACTTCTTATCTTTGAAAGTAATATTGGAATGAACTTAGTGCTTCCAAACCCGCCCCCACCCCCCAACCTTTTGTTTTGGTTGCATATCAAATTATTGGAGTTTTCTCAGCTGGTGATTTGGTCAGTGAGAACAACATTGGGAAACTTGGAATCCGAGCTTTGGATATATTACTCTGTGTAATGCTTTGAGATAGAGGCAGTTGACTATTCTCCAACGATTTCCATATCTTTCTTTCTTTGATCCTTGTGACAGTGACAGACAGAATAATAGTTGTCTTGGAATCCTGATTTTCACTTATCAGGACCTTGATGGGTACGTAGATGTGCATGTTCAGGGACATTGTTTCAAAAGATTGTTAGAAGTCGGATAAATAATGCATGTACACGAGAATGCATTTTCCTGTTTATTTATTGCTTCGTTGAAGTTTTCAATTTGTGCTGTCGATGTGAAGGGTCTCTAACTACCTTAAACCTGAATTTTTTTCATTTGTATGGAGGATTTAGCCATCTTTTTTCTTTTGTAGTGTAGTCTTGTCAAGTGAATAATGTGGCATGGCTGCAGAGATGGTCACCCCTTTTCCGTGTCTTGATTCAGAATCCTAGTATGTACTTTTGTCTTACGGTATTTTTATTGGGTTTGCAGGTCCCGATGGACTTTTTGAAGTTAAGCACCACTAAGTTCAGAAGTCACCCTTGCTTAGCTAATTCCTTTGCCCAGACATCTTGAGTTTCAATGCAAGAACCATTTCCGTGAGTCTATATGCAGTGTGCGGATCATGTAATTGGGAATTTCCTTTTCCTTTCAGGATCTTGTTTCTCTGTTCATCACATTTCCCCTGATAGTTCAATAAAGTTTGATGGATGTGGTGGATTGTTTTCACTTGAATTCCTGGATTTGTTATCAATAAATTGTTTTCCCTCAAGTGGATATGTTTGACGGGTTGAGATTCAGAGACTCGAGCTACCACCGATCTGCCTTCCCTCGCCCCCTACCTCGCAGACAATTCATCAGCATTTCCTAGGAGCACAATGGTGACCACCGAGTCGCCTTGGATCTCCCCATACTTGTCTCTTAACTCTCCCCTGTTCCCCTTTCCCACCTACAACAGTCGAGGCGGGGGGACAAGGATGGCTGCAGATGTTGCGCTGACCAGCTATGGCCTTCGCCGGCCCAGCTCAACCTTTGATCTAGGCATCCTATTTGTCTACCTCAGGTCTACCCAGATCCAAGGCCAAGCCGAGATGGAGGCTTGGGCTTACTTTAAGCCTCAATCTAGGCTTGTCACCATCACACTTCTTTTGACGGTGGAGTGGTGACGCGACGGCAGTGGCTCTGTTGGCTTTATCCGACAACCATGGTTGGCTTGAAGCACCATCGGGCATATGGGGGTCCGGCTGGAGATCACTGTTCCACTACAGGGCCTTAATATTATTCTTTGCAGCATAAATCCTGATGACGAGCTAATTAACTTCTCAGGACACAAATTAATTATGAGAAACGCTACATGCAAAATGAACATTCACCAAGTTATTGGACAAAACAGCATTGGTTCTTTGAATAAGCCAATCACCTTGTGCATACATGTGTAGTTCCTTTGGAACTTGAAAGAGTGATGAGATACTGCGAGTGGTTTCATTCACGAAAAAGAATAAAGAAGCTTCTAGGTCTACTTAGAATGACATTTCTATCCATCAAAATCACTTACTCAATGTCGGCTTTGTTGAATTTGAAAGAAAATAAGAAAATTCATGATACTTATCATGTCATGATCGATTTGGGTGAATAATAATATCTAGTAAGTAAAACTTTCCCGGAGACATAACCAACTAGATTGTATAGTTACCTTGTTTTTACTTAGCGTCTGCATTGTATTGTGTCATGTGCGCTAGAATTTCGGCAAGCATGTAGATCATCTCACTAGCAGAGGATTCCAGTTCTTTGCTGGTTTTTGCAAAAATCAGATTTCCGATCGCAGCTAAACCTGAATATTTCATAATTTATATACTCCTATGGTAGGACCAAGAGGGGATGGCTCCGAGGCTTTTTGTTTAAAAATAATAATTTTTGCTCGTGCTCTGGAATTATGCTAGGAACCAAATTAATGGTAAAAACAAGTCCAGATAAAACATTGTGATGTTGATTTACATACACAGGCTGAAATTCCAGGAGCACTGCCAAGTGTTCCAACTGAATTCCAACTACCACCAAAAGTCGGAAAATCGAATTGAGAGAAAGAAACGACCAACGATTTCTTCTAACTTTCCTCTACATGTGTTGTGACATTCCCGTATAATCTAGAATTAGCTCCTGTTTGTCAAGAATTAGCCCCTGTTGTACATGTAATCACATGCAACAAAAGCAAAATAGCCGTATTCTACTAAGTCAGTTGAGCCACTTGAACTAATCCTTTTGCACCCTTGTGGTCAACTCTGTATCAAGCTCTCCGTAAGTCTGGGTACTCTATCTCCATGTCTTTCCAGGTATTCCCGCCCTCACTCAACATGACTAAATCGTCTACACCAAGCCTCCCTTACCTTATCTTCAACTAGAGCCACATCTACTTCAACATAAATGGTAAATGTTTGTACGCATATAGTTTGGTGCCCAGAGCTCTTTCAGCACCTCACCAACTTGTGAAGCCATAACTAAACAGTCAAAAGCCAAAATCCATGGACAAACCCAGATAAGCTCACACTAACAGTGCAAACTTACTGATGTCAAAGTGATAAATGCAACTTTTCTCCTTTTTCTCGAGAGCAAGCCACTATTAAACACTTCTGGCCAGGGAAAAGAGAAAACTAAAAACACAAGATCACCGTAACTTATGAGATGACAAAATGCAAAGAAGTAAAGCTGATTATGAACACAGTCAAAAGAGCCTCAGCAAACCAATTAAGCAGTCAACCAACACCTTTTCCCGGCAAGTTGGCAACGGAGGTGCCTTGCACTAAATACGTTTTGATTTATACAAGTTTCAGGACTCAAAATAAGGTGCACAAACTTATGAGAAACCTCAGAAAGTACCAATGACAAACAAAGATTATAGCATTGATATCGCAGATTATTGCGAACTTTTCCTAACTTCCTCAAACTAGAGTTACAAAGAGACATGGTAATCATATCACATTGCATCCACAAGGCACAAAAACAAAAACGTACAAAGAACCTTACAGTTGCTCGACCAACCTTAAAAAAATAGTAATACAAAAGCGATCGCCTAGAATAGAATCAATAGACAGAACCCAACTTAACAGGAAACTTGACCTCACTCTGCTGCTGCATCCTTACTGTTAGTACCTTCATTCCCCGTGTCAGGTAGGGTCTCCAAATCTGTCCGGGTCTCTTTCATTTCCTGAGAGATTGATGGATCAACCAAATTGGTCTGGGCCGCATCAGCACCACTATTAGTGTTTGTCTCTGTTTCTTTCTGTTCTTCAGAGGTTGAGGAATTTTGCTGACCAGCATCACCATTGCCATTAGAGCCAGCATTGTTGTTATCATTCATGTTCGAGGATGCATCATTATTCTCTTGATGGTTCGCAGAATCGCTAGAGCTAACTTCTTCCGTTTGGCCAGCACCTGTATTGTCCTTTGGTTTCGCATTTTCATCAGCATTGCTCTGATCATTGGTGGCATTCTCACTCTGGCCTGTTTCAGCATTATTGTTGTCCAAGGATCCATTGTTCCCTTGCTGAGTTGAGGAATCCGAAGAATCACCACCTTCCTTGGCACTGCCATCTGAATTCTCGTCTTGTTTCAATGTCATAACATTCTCCTGTACTTTTTCCGTTTCAACACTATCTTGGGCTTTTTCACCTTGAGCACTGTCCTTTTTCTCCTCTGATCCATTGTTTTCAACAGTTTGTTCAGAATTTCCAGAAGAATCGGCAAATCCACCATTATCTCCACCTTCATTATCGCTTGTAGTGGAAGGGGTCGCTTCAGAAGTGGAATGCTCATCACTAGCCCCTGAATCGGCTTTCTCAGACTGTACATCTTGTTGGGTAGAATCTTCATTAAATTCTTTATGAATAGTATCTTCATTTTGTTGGGCAGCAGTATCTTGTCCTGTCGCACCACCCACTCCATCATCACTTGTAGTGGAAGGCGTTGCTCCAGAACTGGAATGCTCATTGCCGGCCCCAGAATCAGTTTTCTCAGACTGTACATCTTGCTGGGTAGACTCTTGATTAGATTCTTTATGATTTGTTTCTTCATTTTGTTGGGCAGCACTGTCTTGTCCGGTTGTTTCTTTGAATTCTGTATTGTCCTGCTGTGCCAATTCTGTTGTTTCTGTCTTCACTTCATCAGATTCTCTTGCTTCACTGGAGATATGGTGGGTATTGTCCTTTGAATCCTCCTGATTACCATCAGCTGAACCCTCCTTTTGGACTTCTGCATCGGAAGAAACTGTATTCTCAGTGGTATTATTTTCACTGAGCCGAACTGTTTCAATTTGATGATCCTCAGCACCTTCAGAGGTATCTGATTTATTCTCTTCATACTTTTTTTCTTCATGTTCTGACTTCTCTTGCTTGTCAGAATGTTCCAAATTATCTTGCTTGTCACTGGTTGCCGCATTATCAGATTCATGCGCAACTGCGCTGGAAGCATCATCCCCTTTGTAGTGTTCCTCCCTTGCTCCCGCATTATGCTCTCCATTTCCATCATCAACCTGATTATCTGAAGAACTCACTTCTTCAATTTTGCCCTCTTCGGTCTGGTTTTCTTTACCTTCCCCTTCCTCTTTACTTTCCTTTTGTTGGCCATCCTCTACACTTTCCTCTGCAGCACTGTTGTTTTCTGCAACCTCACCATTCACCTTTTCCCCACCTTCCATCTCATCCTTCCTGTCTTGGGGTTCAGCGTCTTCTTTCTCTTTGCTCACTTCATTGACATCCTCCGTCCTTTCCTCGCTCGCCTTCTCAGCATCCGAGGAATCCTCTCTATTCTCAGATCCAACCCCAGATTGATCTTGATGCTCTTGAATCTCGTCATTACTATTACCTCCTAAGCCAAGACTCTCTTCGGACTTGCTTTGATCTTCATCATTCCTATTTTCGTCCTCTTCTTCATCCTCCTTATTGCCGACGTCTTTAACAGGAGTTTCCTCCACTTGAGGATTGAGATCTTTTCTACCAAATTTCACAATATCGTTTGCTGCTTTTGCACCTCGGTCATACTCCGCCTTCTTATTCTGTGAATGCCTCACTTGGTACAGAAGCCAGATGCAGATGCCCACCAGAAGGAGGATCTGCAAAGCATGCTTAACCTTGAAGCCTTTTGACCTCTGGCTTCTGCGAGGTGAAAGCCTAAACATCTTGAATACTCTTCAATCTCGAGATTATTCGCCTGCAAAAACCAGCCCAATAACACAAAACCGATAAATAGTTTGCATTTTCAGGGACTTCGCAACAACTTCATGACGATTTAGCATTGGTAGTCCATCTTTGCGAGCTAGACTCACAAACTTCACAGCACAGGGAAGAAACGTGAAAATAAACAGACTTTCACTCAACATATACAATAAGAGCTACTAGGCGTAACCAAAACCATCCTCAATATGCATTTCATAGACAACCCACTTCAAATCTACAGTCATATCCAAACTGACCAAAACGCACAGGAAGAACATGAATCTACAACACGAGCATGCAAGTTTCTTGAAATACCAACCACATCAACATTCGCACCACCGACAGTCCCGATCAAGCCCAATCAAGAAGCCGAACAAAACCCGCATTTCCAAGTACACCGAAGCTACCGCAACACACCCAACATTCACAAAACCCACTCCACCATCACCGAATCAAACAAAATGCGGATAAGCAGATCTCACTCGAGCAAAAAACCCGGGGCAATCAAGAAAACCCAACAAATCTACATCGACACATATAGAGATCTACTCAGAGGGAAACAGAACTTACCCAGATGACGACAAACTTTACCCTGTATATCCAACCAAAGTATACAGGACTTAAAGAGAAGCAAACCGCGTGGGCAAATGGGGATGCTTTAAGGCGAATCAAGATTCTGGGGGGGAGAGAAAAAAGGTGCTTTACACGCACTCAAAATTGGGAAAGATCACAGTCGCTTGGGATCGAAGGGGGCGTGAGTTGGGGCGTCTTTTCTCGTGCAGAAGGAATGGAGTTTTCGGTTTGACTGCGAGATTTGGATCTGAAGGGGGGGAATCACGACCGAGCGCTGGCGAACTTCAAGGCCACGAATTGACGCTGCAGCTTTCTTGTGCATTTATAAATGGGGATGGGATGGAACGTCGTACGCGCACCGCCAGTGCCAAAGGATTTTTTGGGGATCGTTTTTGGTTTTTAATTTTAGTGGGTGGCTCCTGGAAACGGTGAGGACGGACATGGGAGCGGTGGACATGGGGTGGTTCTCTGTCCGATCTCTCTCTGCATCGAAACGGCGTCGTCTGGCACTACTCCCAGATTTGGGTTTCAAATTTTCCTTTTTTCTTCATGCTTTCTAAAAAGGGTTGATACTACAATTATATATATATAAACTATACCTATCGAACCACTAGAGTACCGCTCTTCCAATTTAGAAAGAGGAGATGGGGGTTTAAATTCCCACCTTTTTTAAGAAGGGTTAGGGTGGGGACAATTGAATTTTAAAAGTGGGTTTTGATTCTCACGTCCTGCAATGAAGTAAGGCAAAACTCTAAGAGTGAAAGTTAGAGTAAAAGTAAAGTAGAACATAAAAAAAATTATACTTATTGAGACATAAATATTATGAACTTTTTTTTTTTATACTAGTATGGCAAATTTACTTTAGATAGAATTGAATTAGAAGTATAAATGTCAAGTATATAAATTTGAGTTTTTTTTTTACACAAGAAAATTAAAATATCCGTGTCAGAATAAATAAATTAAAGGTTTTTGATAACACAAAAATTTAAGAATATTTGTGTCATAATTAGACCCGTCAAACGGATGGGTTGGATCGAGTTCAGATCAGAACATTAATGGTTTGATCCAAAAGGAACCATTTGACCCGTTCGATCCAACTTATACCTAAATCGAATTCCTAAAACACTTTCATATTTAATCAAATTTAGGAAAACTTATTTCTATAATTCTTAAAATATTATATTGCTAAAATACTTCGATGCAATCCAATTTAATGAACGAGTTTGCAATATTAAGAAAAATTACAATAATTTTTCTTTCTTTCTTTTACTTTTTATTCCTTCAAAGTCCGGAGTGTCGGTAGTTGACCCTCGTCGACGACCGGCTGGGACATTTGCCAGCCACTGGGCAAGCACGATTCGAACCCTAACGTCTCCAACAAGCACTAGCAACGGTCAGAGATCTACACGTACGAAGCCCCTGGCACATCTATGCCATGAATTGCACTGGGGTATCGGCGTGACAAGAAGTAACTCACCGCCATTGCCAGCCTCCTGCACCACCTGCCGCCACCACCAACTGCGTCGAGATCATGTAGCTGGACGACTCCACCAGTGAGTTCTGAGCCAACCCCAGCCTCTCCTTCAGCCACCCTTACCTCCCACCAAGGCTGACTTCATGCCCAGCAAGGATTGCCAGCATGAAGCTGACCACTGGGGACTCCAAGCAATTCCGGATTCTCGATCCGATCCAAAACGCCGGGCGACCAGATTAGGGAGAAGAAAATCACCAACAAACCCTCGGAAACCCTAAAGTTGAGGCAGGAGCACGAACCCGGCGAAGTAATGGCGAGGAATGGGGTCGGCGACGTCGCGCGGAGACTATTCCGAACCCAGAGGCAGAGATGAGGCAAAGATCACTGCGGAGATGAGCTGGAGAGATGAGCTGGAGAGGGGGAGAGAGAGCATGCCACTTTTACTTGGTTAAAAAGGTTAATTTTAAGCTAAACCATCTATAATAAATTTTTATTACTTGGGTTAAAATATGAGTTTGTGACTTTTTGATAACTCTAATCATTGTAAACAGGTTTTTTCGGTATTTGTCCTTTCCAAAAATAATCATAAAAGGTTCACCAACCTTTTTTAAGAGTTAATAGAGAAGAGCGCCCATTTAATGGGAGATGTGTTATAATAACTCGATTCCATTTATTTTCTAGTAATTTTGTGTTTGTTAGAAGATTCTTGTCAAAAGGTTATGTAAAGTCCAAAAACGTATTTCTTCAAAAAGATGAGTGAAGAGATTTTTTCTCTTGAAGTTTCGCTTCATCTGACTCCTTTCAACAAGACATAATAAGAGATGTGTTCTAATAACATGATTCGCCCATTTTTCTAGTAATTTTGTGTTTGTAAGAGATTCTTGTTGAAAAGTTATGTGAAATAAAAGAAAATAAAAAATAAAGATAGCTCAAAAAAGATTTGTGAGCGATGAGCGAGTTTATACACTAAAAAGTGGCTACAACACCCTCAAGGAGGAACTTGTCAAACAAGTCATTGCTTGGCTTCCCTCTCTAACCAGACACCACAAGCCTTACAGAATAAAGGGGATAATTATTTTTAAAAAAAAAAAACACTAATTTTAGGTCGAGGGACAAATCTGGGCCAAACCTTTTTTTGTTCAGTAAAAAAGCACAAATTTTAGATTGAGCGACAATTTTGGCCTTAATTATTTTGTGTTTCATAAAAAATCATAAACTTTCACCATTATCCCAAATTTCACCCCTAATGTTAACTCTCTATTTGAAGTCATAGTGTCTCTCAATGGTGCTGGTCTACAGTATTATATTACGACAAAACAACAAAGTCTGGCTAGAGAAATTCAATTTGCAAATTTTTTGACTTGCTAGTAAAGTGTAAGAGATAGTGAATAGTTTCACCATTATATTCCAAGCTATGACTCAAACAAGAAGACAATGAATAATGTTTTAAATCCAACCGGCAAATGCACATGGATTTATTGCTAAGGAAATCAATGGATATGAGTTAAGAGGGGCAATTTGATTTAAGTGAAAGTTGGTGATTTTTTTTAGACAAAAAAAGTTGGGGTCATAATTGTCACTTCACCTAAAGTTAGTGCCCTTTTACAAGACAAAAAAAAAAGTTTAAGCTAGATTTATCATTCGACTTAAAGTTGGTGTTTTTTACTAGATAAAAAAAAATT
Organism: Eucalyptus grandis; assembly: GCF_016545825.1. Lineage (NCBI taxonomy): Eukaryota > Viridiplantae > Streptophyta > Magnoliopsida > Myrtales > Myrtaceae > Eucalyptus > Eucalyptus grandis. The sequence goes on from NC_052620.1 coordinate 16,112,493, forward strand.
TAGGCCAGATTTGTTCCTTGACCTAAAATTGGTGTTTTTTTTTTTTTTTTTTTTTTTGGGAATTAGCCCCATAATAAAGTACGGTGGATGAAAATCATTCCAAAATCAGGTTTTCTTGCGGGGTCAGCTACACATAGAAAGCATCGAACATGCGCTCCTCCTTTGTCCCTAAACGAAGCTTCTTTGGTCAAATGCAGCCTTGAACATCAAAATATCAAGTCAAGGGTTAGCTCGTGTATAAGAGTGGCTGTTAAATTACAAAAGCACCTTTGTCAACTCACATTATCGTCATCTACTCTCGGTAGGTCGTATGGCTTATCTCGAAATCGATAAACAATTCCATCTTCAAAGAGCAAGAGCCAGGTCCAAGGAATCTAGTGGACTCGGTCCTTGCGATGCACATTAACATCATGAAATGGACGCCAAAAGACGTGAAAAAAGCTTCGTAGAACAGACTTACCTCAGGTGTGCCTCGACATTGATGGTTCCTTTGTTGAAGGACTTAAACGAAGGAGCCATCTCACGTATTTGTCACGACAACTCTGGATGACTCGAAGATTTTTTGCTCGACTTGTGCAGGTAGCTTCAGCTGCTCAAGCAAGAACCCTCGCTCTTCTGAAAGTCCAAGGTACCTCGCTTGAGTTAAATTGTTTTAATCTTTAGAAGCATACTAACGAGCTCAGATCAGCAAAAGTAGGAGTCAAAGTGCTTGTTGAAGAAAGCCAAGATCTTGTTGCAATTTTCTCAAGAGAAATACACTAGATAGTGCTCATTTTAGTGACAAATTTTTTTGCTGGCTCACTTACGTGTCAAACGGAAAAAAAAAATGATCTTTATATTCCTCTGACAAGAAATTCTAGCCAAAAAAATTACTTGACTTTTATAATTAAAAGTTTTATCCGAGTGGCATCTTTTTATTAAAAAAGAGTCCACGTAGATAGATAAAATGATGTCGTACGATCCAATGTGACTGAATTGTGTAAAACAACGTAGTTGCTTCGAAGTTCTTTTGTTGTTCTCTCTCCATTACCTTCTTTGTGTTCTTCTCCTTCTTCACCATCCTATCCACCGCCACCCATGGAGTCACCACCAACCACGCCTAGCACCACCACCTCCCCACTACCTTGACGAGGTCAGCGACTATAGCGAGAGCGTTGCTGTCAACCCATCCTTTTCCTTGAGAACCCCTGCCTTTTCAACACCTACGTCGCCCTCCAAGTTCTGAAGCAAGCCATCATCTTCGACCCCAACAACTTCACCGCCAAATGAGTCAGGCCCTTCATCTGCAACTACTCCTGCATCATCTGGTCCCCCACCCCCAACGAACCTAGCGTCAGCACCATCGTCGACATCAAGCTTAACCCTGGTGACATTTCCAGGTATCTCTTGGAGGAGCTCCACCTGCTCACTGACCTCGCCCTCTTCCACCTCAACTCTAACTGCTTCTGTGGCAGCGAGCGATAGAAGTTTCGGAACTTGAAGGGTCTCTTTTGAGTTGGATCTGAGCAACAACCGGTTTGCCGAGAAGTTCCCAAGGATCGCACTAGAGCTCCTAGTGCTCAAGTGATAGAGACGACAAAAGAACTTTAGAGTAGGAAATATGCATTGGTCCATTGAGTTCTCCTTCTGGGGGCAAATTGGCTAAGGTTTCAATTCGGGGATATGGTCAATTTAGGGTTTTCAATTTGAAAATTTCCTTATAAGTTGCAATTTATGGTCTATATTTTGGGAGTAAACATTGGGTGCTTGTCATTGTTGACATCTGATTTTTAATCAACGTGTCATAAATTGTAAAAAGAAAAACTTGAGATTAGGGGTTCCAATTGTGACGAACCTATTTCCCAATTAAAAAGTGTCATTTTTTTTTTTTTTTTTACTTTTGCATTGTCACTTTTAAGTAATTCCATAATCATTTTTAATAAAAACTCAAAAACTCAAACGAGTTGACTTTTGAGTTGAATTTTTAGTCAATCATTTAATCAAAAGTCAACATCGAGTCAAAAGTTGGCTTTTCATCCAAAAAGATGTCAAATGTCCTTAATTTCACTTTAGCCAAGCCAAATTTCAAAAAATTTAAAGATTTGGCTCAAAAATCAATCTTTTAAATAAAATAAACTAAAGAGTTGACTTTTGGTCAAACCTTTGATAAAAAAAAAATTGAAAAAAAAAATCCATAAAACACATTGTTTTAATGTCAATTTAACTTTTGTATTGAAAATTTTGCAAAATTCAATTAAAAACTTTGTTTTCTGAATTTTTTAGGTTTTAGGCTCAAAATCGATCAAAAATGAAATTACTTTTGTTTTAGTCACAATTAGGTTTAGTTCCTTTTACGACATTTGGTTTAGGGACTATTTTTAATCCTTTCGTTCACTCAATTTTGGGAATTGCCATGTCAAAAGACCAAGCCTTAATTAGGGGGTCTAAATTGATCCTTTATGAGTTGTAAACGGATAATTGTTTTCTACTTATTTTCTTTTATAGATAAGTCAATCCGATGGTCTATTTTGAGAAATCCACATGAGAACTTCCCAATTGAGGAATTTTACTCTTTTGAGTATAGGAAAATAAAGCAACTGAGCTTCAATTGAAGAAATTTAAATTGATCCATTCATGACTATGGTTCAATTTCATGAATGAAGGTCCAATTTCAACATTAGACCTCAATTCATTTTTTGTATCTAAGTCTCGTGACTTTAATTCAAGGTCAATTCAAATGCAATTAATTCGACTCACAAGAGACTTTGTAGGAGAAACTTCTTTAGATTTGGTTTTCATATAACTTATGAATGAGATTACAATGAGGCCCATTTATATACAAGCTTAAGATCATGGTGGAGATTGCACCTCCCCATCTATTAGTTAATTAAACAACTACCAGAATAAAAACTACCAGCTTCGCATTTATAGCACAAAATTTTATTGGTTTAATCGCAATATTACACTTGGGTAATTAGTTGAATAAGTTTATTGCAATTTTATTGGTTTATCGCAATATTACTTGAATTCAATTTTAATTAATTTGTGATTTTGAGCAAGAAATTGCAAAAATTACCCATTTTGGCCTATAGGTTCAATTACATGTACCAATGACTTATGTTTGATATTTTTTACAATAATCATTCAATTAAGTCAATAGAAAAATCATAATTTGTATTTACAGGGTTTAATTGGCTTACTTTGATCAAAATCGGACAATTTCCCCTCAAATTGGACAAGTTTTCTCTTTGATTTGGTCCTCGTGACCAAATTGCATAAATCTAGAACACACAGGGACTGCCCAATCAATAATTGGTCAAGAACTAGTAAAATCGGTATGAATCGGCTTGACCGGTTTGGTCGGCCACCAACAAGATTGGCCAATTTGGCCCTTTGCCAGTCGGTTATGGACCTCCGGTGACCGGTTTCGAGATCTGTGTATTTTATACACATGCCCTTACATTCCCAAATATTGTAGATTAACCTCTAAATTTTGAGAATTTATGATTTAGTCCTTAATTAGGTCCTTAAGTGCAATTCTCATTTTAAATCCCAATTTTTACAAATCGCACCCATCCGATCATTCATAGGACACATCTTAAGTGTGATTAGCCTTTAAAAAATTATTTTGGCCATTAAATCGAAATTTTGACCGTTGAATTGAACTTACTAGCAAGATTTGCTGATTAGGACCTAGTATAAAAGGGATTTTCCCTCCAAATTTCAAGGAGGGCCTCATTTGCAAAATTAATTTTTTATGTAATTTTCTCTCTAAAAATAGAAAATTCTGTCTCCAGCTCTCTCTTTTCCCACCCTTTCTCTCTCTCCCTCTCCTCTCTCACGCACGGCCGTTGCTTGCCGGCATACGGCCCCACATCGTCGATCCCACTGCCTTCGCCTGGCCCTTCGACCCCCCCTCTCTCTCGAAGCTGATCGCAACCTCCTTCGCTCTCGACGACTCTTCATGTTTCCCATTCGATGGTCCCTTTATTGCTGAGTTGAAGACCCGCGTCCACGCCGGTCTTGTCTCCAGCCGTTTCAATTAGTCAAACCAGCATTTGTTTGGTGGCCATTAGAGTCCTGGTCACCACCGATCTACTCATAGGAGGATCCTCGACCCTCTAGTAGTCAGGGTTTTGAGAGATCAATCACCGTATCACCTCCGGTGGCCTTGTTTCCTCGCTAGAGATCCTAAACTAGTCCAGCTTTGGACTAGGTCGGTTTCGACAGTCTAACCGACCTCAATCTGGTCCATAGGTGATCCATTCGCGATCCTTAGAGTTCCGATAAAGTTCCAGCGAGGGCAATTTCGTCTGACCACATCCAAAATCAAAGAAAAACGCAAAAAGATAGATGTTCCAACATTGAATCCGATGAGGCGAGATCGGTGTATCCTATCGGAGCTAGGATTCAAGTTTAGATTTATATAAAATGCCTAGATCTAAGATTGATGATGTGATGGATTGATTTGTTGTGGTATGATGCTCATTGATCTTGAGTTTGTGGTTGATTGAACTTGATTTCTATTAATATGCAATTTTTGTGCTTCTATGAGTGACCTACTATTTTAGCTTTAATGATGTACAACATGAGCTTTTCTGACTTCGATCCCTTCAAGGCTTAGAAAATAGATATATCGAGCTTTGATTTGATAGGTTGAACATCCCAAACAAACATTGTTTGTTCCTCAAGAAACACCTTGGAAATCGATCGATTTGCAATAGTTTTAGGCTAATTTGCGTTTTTTAACTTGTTTCAATTTTTGATTTTATTTTATTTTTCATATTGATTTTTTTGATCAAATTCAGGAAAAATTTCTTCACGAGATTTGTTCTAAATCATCTTGGGTATAACATGATTTTTTTTTCTAGATTTTTTGGAGATGTTCAAGTAAAATCACTTAAAACTGACCCAAGGTAGATCGGCCCTGCACTGATCCAAATTGCATTTATTTGAAATTGAGCTTGTAGATAAGTCTATTTGACTTCATGATCTTCATAAGACTTGAAATACATGTCGTGTATAGTCTAACGATATGTGTTTCGTTTGATCATCGTTTGGTATGTCAACTACATGTGTGAACATGTTTAGGTTTTGTTACACTTAGTACATCGTATGATATGCTTCTATTTTGCTATTTTCACATAGGTTTGTGTAATCCCAATCAAGTCTTTATGTCTTCACAAGAAATGTTCGTCATTGTAAAATTCTACATGTAGAATTTTGCGTTAGATTTTGGCACATCTTTAGGTAATCGACATCAAGCATGTTCTGTGATGTTTGTGCTAGTTTAGGAGTTTATCATGAGCCCACTAAAATGCATTTGTTTGGGTCTCTTAAAGAGCCAAATCATGCATCAATGTCTTCTCAACATTTAAAATACGTGTTACAAGGTTCACATTCATATATGACACGTCATAATTAAATCTCATTTGATATATGTATATCATGCATCAATTAGGCTAGTTGCAATGGAAAATTATCGAACATGTCATCTTAGTTCTAAGTTATTTTGCGATGTCAATGACTTGTATGATTTTTCACATCCCGACCTAAGATTAGATGTTTTACCCAAATCATTGTCGCATACAATTCTTCGTATGCAAATTTCATGCCATTCATGCATTATTTAAGTGATCTTTTGAATTTTTAAACATAAACCATGTTTTGTGTTTTTAGTTGCTGACATATGCAATTTCACGAATCTCGATTTTTGAACCTCAATTTGACCCGATTGAGTTCGAACCCTTCTAGGAAGTTGTAGGACTCGTCTAGATTTTTCTGATGCTATTGTGTAATTTGCTTACCATTAGTCCCCTTTTTCCATTTTTCCAAGTTAAGTTAGAAACCCAACTTAAGTTGAACTCGAAACCCCAGTTTTACCCCTGTTTAGTCAGACTTTGGTTATTTTTGTGTGATTTTTTAGATAGAGATTCTTGAGTCGAACCCTTAACAAACTTTGGTTTTCATCTTTTTATCTTTATTGTGGTGAAATTTTACCTTTTTTAGACCCTGTTTACTAGGTTAAATCTCGGTTGTAATGGCATGTTACCCTGTTATTTTGTGAAATTTCTGATGCAACATTGAATTTCATTGAATTTTAAAAATGCTTACGTGACTCATTTCAAAAAACTTTCTCAATAAAGTTTGTTCCTTATGGTGTCGTGCATATTGTGTAATTTTCTTGGGATGATTTAGTAATGGGTCCCCTTCCAATTTTGCTGATTCTATTTGTTTTGTTGGGGATGTTCAGTTGTAAATCCTTGTTATGATTTATCATTAGGATTTTTAGGATGACTTGCATGTGGAATTAGGGCTCATCATCTGTATGAAATCCATTTCAAATTCTTTAATCTTCAATGTAAAAAATTTTCAATAAATGAAATGGTCTTTTGATGACGTTTTCTCCCAAAATTGATTTGAAACATTGACTTTGTATACCAAAGTGAATTTGGTTCATGTGATGCTTCCAACATCAACTGTTTAGAATCCTTTAAACTTTCAATTTGACAATGGAATTATCAAGGTTTGGACCATATTTAAAATGCTTGCGTTATTTGTGAGTGTATGATTTGCGAGCCCCAGACTAGCCTTAGCAATTAAATGTGTTCCATAGCTAAGATGCTCTTTGTCTAAATGTTTTGCTTTCCTCTTTTGATGCTTAAAATATGTCCAAACCCTGGAGGCATCACAAGGACCCTACATGCATAAAATCATCTCATTTGTTAGAAATGCCCGTAGTTGCAATTAGCTCCAATCAATTAAATAAGTGATCCGTTGTTGGCTCACTAAAATTGTTTGATTGTTTGAGAAACAAGGCCCAAGGGCCTACTTGCATGTTTATTTCTTGCAATGCGTGTGAATTCTAGATGTATGTTGGGTGAGATACCTAATTATGTGGGTAGATCTTGGGGACTCATCTAGAACACTTTCTAAGGACTTATAAGCATTAGTGGTTATGCGAGAACACAAGTGGTCACTAATGACTATAAATCACGAAATTGAATGGAGTAGGTGTTTAGAGGGACTGATGCATGGATTGCAAAGACCGACCCCAAGGTCAAAATTGGTTAATTTTGAATTTTATTTCAATTACTTGATTCTGTTTGTTTCATGATTGTGATTGTTTTGTAATGAATGATTGTCTTTTTCTCATTGTATGTACCTAGTTCTAGTTCTTAGTTTAGAATTTGATTAGGTTCTTGGAGGTGGAAGCTAATCAAGACATGAAGATAGTGAAAGGTCGATGTCCATTCCGACCATATCCTTGTACCCATTTTCCCAATATATGTTTTGAGTTCTCTTGTGTTATATAAGCACCCAATGAGATGCAGGTTTCATTTCTTTCATTGAATTTTGTTTTGCCAATCAAGATTGCATGTTAGACTTATTGTTTTCCTTAAAATGCTTACTTATTTGTTTACTTTCCACCTTGTCTTTTAATTTAAATTGATTGTACTTTTTCTTTTTCTTAGAAATAGAATCACATGAAAACAACCATTCACGCATGATCACTTAGTTAATATAATCAATCCCAAAAAACCAGCAGCAAACCGGCACTAGAAAATGCACACCTTAGGTTAACACAACATACCGTTTGAGCAACAATCTCATTCCCTCCTCGTTCACCTGGTCAGCATCTACAATGGTGGCCAGCGACGGTGGCCGAGCATTGGCGGGGAACAACGGCGGCCGAGCGGCGAGGAGAAACCCTGCTAATAGAAATATTAGTGTAACGCAAGTTCCCGAACTAATTTTTCTAGTTACATAGAAATCGAGGGACAACTCCCAACCCTTGATTGGGTTTTTTAGCCAACCCCCTAAAACGAGACTAGTGGCGACTTTCATCTTTATTAGGTTATCTACACAACTAGTCAATAAATGAATCCATCGTAAGAGGTATAGGCTTCGACGATGCTTACCATAGTCTAGCATATTCATTGTGAAAAGTTCCTAATGGATGAAGTGATGCCATCCATGGGGAGTGAGTACTAATGAGAGAGCTATCATGGTCAAGGTACCTCGAAATTTGATATCACACTTAATCTATTCTTTTATGGTGTGTACCCCATGTGGGTACGGATCACGATACCTTCCGCTATCATGCGGGGTACAAGCTTGGGAGAACTCGCAACCGTGTATGAAGGAACTCACAATGATTCGTCCCAAAAATACGGATGATGACATCTTTGTGGCTACAAACCATGAAGGAATTCTCATGGTCAAGTACTCCTAAGTCCAACCTTTCCCCTTTCATGATGCGCAAGGTCGGGTCATGACAGTCATGTGCTAGCATGGCAAATAAGAAGACCCTTAAGAGGGCAACATGTGTCACATGTAAAGCTTAGAATTTCAAGCTATTGAAAGCTCTTCTCTCTCCTCTCTCTTCTCTTTTCTTTCTCACTCTCTCTTGTCTCTGCACATGCTCCCTCTCTCTCTCTTCTCTCTCTTCTCTCTCCTCTCTCTCTATGTTCTCCCCTCTTCAGTGCACACTCTATGTCTCACCCTTTTTGAAGCGGAGGCGGAGGCCTCGTAGTTGTCAACAAGCCACTACTATGACGACCCTAGCATGTCATGGCTATTGTAGAACTATTGTCGCCATTTTCTTTCTCATTTTACTTTCTTAAGCATGCGGAAGCATAAAGGACTAAAGAAAATCATGGGGTACATGCGATTTTCTGTAAATGGGACAATTTCATTTCTTATTTATTTATACATGTACATCAAACGACAAGTGGGGTGCCCTGAGGAAATTCAAAAGGTCAATACTAAACTGACTACACTGGACTATACATCGGTCATCCGTCCCCACCTAGCTGTACAAGTGTCATCTAACCTTGGCCCTTGATTATCTCATAGCAAATGTGAAATTACTTGAAAATAGGATGAATTAAGTTATTAAAGCATGTCTATTGTTATTTTTACTATTGGAAAAAGGTTGAAGAAGAAAAAAATTTCGGGAATACATGTTGAGGCTAATAATTCAACTTAGGGAGGGGGTGAATAGGTTGTTTTCAAACTTTAATGATCTTTTATAGAAATTAGCTAATTGCCAAGTACAAATCACCTCAACATATTGTTTTAGCAAATACTCACTAACTATATGCCAATATTTATAAGAAGATGAACAATGGTGGGACATAGAAAGTTATAATGGCCCAACTTTATTTTCAAGCCTACACCCACTCTTCAAACTAAGAGTCTCAAGATGAGTTGGATTCCACTAGCAATCTCCTTGGAAAGTTACAATTGGGTAGTACCGATCCTTCACATGGGACTCAATTGCTGTTCTTACGCTTGTATACTTAATCTGTAGCACAATTGCTTAATAGCACGACAATTAAAATAGTAAGATAGAGAGCTTTCAGCTAAGAGCAATAGTACATAAGCTATTTGATTTTTTAATGTGTTGCACCCTCTTTTGGTTCTTCAAAGCCTTCTCTTTTATACTATTCCTAAATTATCTGTTGAGGTTGGTTTAGAGAAGTAGATGACCATTGGAGAGTTTTCCGTTGAGCTACCATCCAGAAAAGTATTGCCCATATAGATTCTTTCCTAGTAGTTCTGCAGATTACCCAAAAATAACAACTTCTGCAGTCTTCTCACTGTAGTCTCTAACTGACCTATCAAACACTCTAGCTACTTTGTTACATGCTTTATTGCAATTCTGTTGCTGTGTGAATCCAAATCTTTTAATAGCTCTTTAGCTAATCCAACGAACATCAATTGATGTACTTGGTTGTTATATTACTATTAATCTTATCTTAACTACTTCCACATAAAGATCATCAGTACCTGATCTTTTGATTGACTATTGCTATTTGTAATAACCGGACATTTTGGTAAACCATAAACTATATCTTTAAAAGAAATCTTCTAAATTTGCTTTGTATTAATATGACTTAATTTCTTGTGCCAAAGATCATGTTCTTTCTTGATAGATATTAAATAGTAGGATTCCTCAAAATTGATGTCAAGTAAGTAGATGTTGTCATACCTGTTTCCAATGAATGTTTATGATTTGCCTTGTTGGTGCCTATACACTTACCTTTCTCAAATTTTATTTTGTACCCTTTGTCTTAAAGTTAACTTATACAAAGGAGATTGTGCTTTAGACCTTGTATGAGTGAAACATCTTCAACAACTAGATTTCCCAACATGATGTTTCCTTTCTTGATGATTCTTCCTTTATCTTTTCCTCCAAATGTAACTGTGCCTCCATCTATGGTTGTAAGCATTACAAACTTGCTATTGTCTCCAGTCATGTGTTTGGAACACCCGCTGTCTAGATACCACTTGTTTTTCTTCAAGATAACTTGAAATCAAAGTAAATCTCATCTTTTTTTTGGTACCCTCGTAAGTCTGGGTCCTTAATGGTTAGGTTTTAATTCAAGATCAAAAGATCATTCAATTTTTCTAAATTTCTTTTGTTGTTTTAGACAGTCCATTTTCAAATGGCCATATCCTTCATAGTTTGAATACTTAGGAAATTTCTTGCCAATAGCTTTAGTAAAGTGTTTGACAAAGTGAGACTTGTAAAAGTGTGCGGGAGGTCTGTGCTTTAATCTATTCTTTGTTTTTGGAAAAGGATTCATCTCGTCTTCATTTACTTCACGTTTAAGACCACTCTTGTTGTATTGAGGAATTTGGATAAAGAGAATGTGTTGTAAGGTTTTTGAACTAAGAGAAAATTTGGTGATTTTTTAAATTTCATCCTTGAAATTCTCATTCTCAACCTGCAGGAGCTTTACTTGATTTATTTGAGAATCAAGCTTTTTCTTCAGGTTGTCAATTAGAATTTTGTTAATGAGGTTTTCAGTGGTAAGATCATGAACCTCTTTTTTTAAAGCAGAAATTTATTTTGAAACTTTTTGGTGTTCTTCAAACATTTCCTTTGAAAGATCTTTCAATTCACTATAAGACAGTTCAAAATCTTTTACCTCATCTTTTTCTAGTTTAGAGTCAGCCATGTCATCACTTGATTCACATTCAATGTCATTCTATGTTTTAACTTTCAGCGCCTTTTTCTTTTTCTCGAATTTCCCTTTCTTCTTCTTGATGGATGGACATTCTAGTTTTATGTGTAGGTTTCCTGCATTCGTGGCACATGATATCCTTACCTTTGGTTTCTTCCTCATTTTTGTAAAGCCTTTTCTCATCAAGATGCTTAGACGATCTTTTTCTTTTGTAATTTTCTCATTTCCTCATGAAGTTTTTAAACTTCTTTATCAGTAATGCCATGTCTTCATCACTTTCTTTATCGTCGGAGGATATTTCTCCACCTATATCATCATGGTTAGCTTTAAATGCAATGACATTCTTACCTTGGAGTCACTTTCTTCATTTTGAAGCTCAACTTCATAGAACATGAATGTTTCTGTAAATTCATCCATTGTGATTAGTTGAATCCTATTGGTTTCCTGTAGTGAGGTCTTGATGGTACTCCATTCTTTGGGAAGAGCTCATAGTAGTTTGTTTACTTTATCAGCATCTATGTAGATTATTCCTCGAAGAGCTAGTCCATTCACTATTTTAGTGAATTGTGTGGATATTTGAGTTACTATTTCATCAGACTTCATCTTGAACAGCACATAGTTTTTGAGTAGGATGTTTAGTTTTGTTTCTTTGACTCTTTCTATTCCTTCATATGTTAACATGTTTCGATCCTAGATTTCCTTCGTTGTATCACAAGAAGAGATTCTATTAAATTTAGAAAGTGACAATGCACAATACATGAGGTGTTTTGCTTTAGCATTAACAATTGCTCTTTTTCGAGATTCTTTTATAGTATTGATGGTTGCTGCTTTTGGCCTTCTTGTTGAACAGGAGCTAGTAATTTTGGATTGTTTGCAACTACATTCCACATATCTATATCTGTGTTTTCAATGTGAGGTTTCATTTTTTGCTTTGAATAGCCATAGTTGCTTTCATCAAAGTATGGCGGCTTGTTGGGATCTTGAGCATCATTAGTAAAGAAGCTATCAAGGTTAGCTATAATAAAGGATCTTTGTACTAAGAAGAAATACACTTCAAATAATGAGCAACAGAGCTTTGATACCAATTGTTGAGGCTAACAATACAACCTAGAGAGGGGGTGAATAGTTTGTTTTCAAAATTTGATGATCTCTTGTGGAAATTAGCTAATTGCTAAGTAAAATCACCTCAACCTGATATTTAAGTAAAACTCACTAACTATATGCCAATGTATAGAATAAGATGAAAAACAATAAGACACAAAAAGTTATAGTGGTTCGGCTTTATCCTCAAGCTTATGTCCAATTAACAATTTACTTGGAAAGTTACAATTGGCTAGCACTGATCCTTCACGTGATAGACACGCTATCTAGATGTAGTTGCTGCTCTTATACTTATACACTTAATCCATATCACGATTGCTTAACAACACGATAATAAAAAATAGTAAGACAAAGAGCTTTCAGTTAAGAACACTAGTATGTAAGCTACTTGATTTTTTAATGTGTTGCACTCTCATTTGGTTCTTCAGAGCCTTCTCTCTTATACTCTTCTTCAAATTATCCATTGAGGTTGGTTTGGAGAAGTAGATGACCGTTGGAGAGTTTTTCGTTGAGTTGCTATCCAATAAGGTATTGTCCATATAGCTTATTTCCTAAGACTTTTACAAAGTAACCAAAAATAGCAACTACTGATGTCTTCTTACTACAATCTCTATACTTTATTTCAATTTTGTTGCAGTGCAAGTCTAGATTTTTCAACGGCTTTTTAGCTGACCCAATGAGCATCAACTAATGTACTTGGTTGTTACATTACCACTAACTTGATCTTTATTACTTCGACAAAAACATCATCAATATCTAATCTTTTGGTTGACTGATGTTGTTTGTAATAACATAATATTTGCAAACTTCCTTGCTATGGATCATACCATGGATGTTGCATAGTCCTTTATTCCAAACATCTGCAAACAACATAGTAAGTAATATATTAAGGATAGTTTAGGCATAATCAAAATCTCTTGAAGATGTTTTCTCTAACAATACATACCTCATCATTTCGACATCTATTTTGAGCAATTTGTGCAATTCTGGAAAGACATAAGATGAGCATTAGATAATACCCACGCATAAGGGAAAATTTCAAATAGAGCCTAAAGTATCATCATTTTCTCAAATAAGGGCCTAAAGAAGTTACTACGATCGTTTCAAATAAGGGTCTAATTGTTGTCCGATAAAATATTATGATCGATCAAGGGTATTTATTGTCAAAAGGTTTCTTTAATCTAAGTATTAGTTAACTTAGATTAAAAATTGAAAAAATAAAATTTTGTTTTCTAAAGAAAGAAAAAATGCAAGCGAGAGGGCTAACTAGTTGGGCTAGCCCTCCTACTAGGGCCACAACCCTATTGTTGACGGGGTTGCTAATGCCTCGATGAGGGTCGACAATGCCAATAAAATCAGGTTAGGGCCGGCAGAATCAAGAGAGGCTGCAATCCTCTCCTAGACATAGACAAGGTCTGCTAGCCCGCCCCGATCTGGCGGCCCTTGAGGTCAAGTCTTGTTTTTTCGAGACATATAAGATTAGTTCAGACTCTTATTTAAAATAAGGTTTGTTTCAGATTTTATTTGAAAAAAATAAGGATACTTCAAGTTTTTATTTAAAATAAAGTCCATTTTAAGCTTTTATATGAAAAAACGAGAGTATTTTAAGTCTATTTGAAATTTTCCACTCTCATAATTTGGCATCGAGAAATAAAGCTGGAAAAAGTTAATTTTCACTTTTCTGAAGGAAGGAATGTATTCCAAAGAAACAAAAAAGAAGGATCCTTATCCTAGTAGATTAGGGGAAAAGAAAATCAAGCAAAGCAAAGCGGGGAATCCGGGAGAGGGACCAGGGACCTCTGGATGGCTCCAAAAGTCGCCACGCCGCAAAAAAATCTGCCGACCCAGCCGATGTGACCTCGCCCTTCTCCCTAGTCCTTATCCCCTCTCTCTCCTTCTCTCTCTCTCTCTTCTCCCACAAATTCGCAGCACAAAAACCTAAAAATCGCACACCCTCTCTCTCTCTCTAAACCCATCGCCATGATGGCCTCCAAACTCCTCGCCTCCGCCCTCCGCCGCTCCTCTCCTTCCACCGCCCCTCCCCCGCCCCTCCGCCGCCTCCTCTCCACCGCCGCCGCCGCCGCCGCCGCCGCGCCGAGCCCTACGAGGAGGCCTCCTCCGGCGTCGTCATGAAGGGCGTCCGGATCTCCGGCCGGCCCCTCTACCTCGACATGCAGGCCACCTCCCCCGTGGACCCCCGCGTCCTGGACGCGATGCTCCCCTTCTACCTCCACCGCTACGGCAACCCCCACTCCCGCACCCACCTCTACGGCTGGGAGTCCGACCTCGCCGTCGAGTCCGCCCGCGCCCGCGTCGCCGCCCTCGTCGGCGCCTCCCCGAAGGAGCTCGTCTTCACCTCCGGCGCCACCGAGTCCAACAACATCTCCGTCAAGGGCGTCATGCACTTCTACCGCGACAAGAAGCGCCACGTCATCACCACCCAGACCGAGCACAAGTGCGTCCTCGACTCCTGCCGCCACCTCCAGCAGGAGGGCTTCGACGTCACCTACCTCCCCGTCGGCCCCGACGGCATCATCGACCTGGACCGCCTCCGGTCGGCGATCCGCCCCGACACCGGGCTCGTCTCGGTCATGGCGGTGAACAACGAGATTGGGGTCATCCAGCCCATGGAGGAGATCGGGGGATTTGCAAGGAGTTCAATGTTCCCTTCCATACCGATGCTGCTCAGGCGCTGGGGAAGATCCCCATTGACGTTGACAAGTGGAATGTGAGCTTGATGTCCTTGAGCGGGCACAAGATTTACGCGCCGAAAGGCATCGGGGCTCTGTACATGAGGCGGCGGCCCCGGATAAGGGTCGAGCCCCAGATGAATGGTGGTGGTCAGGAGCGGGGCATCAGGAGCGGGACTGTCCCGACCCCGCTCGTGGTCGGGATGGGCGCGGCCTGCGAGCTGGCGATGAAGGAAATGGAGTACGACCACAGGAGGATCAGTGCTCTGCAGGAGCGGCTGCTTAATGGGATTAGGGGGAAAATCGATGGGGTCGTGGTTAATGGGAGCATGGAGAGAAGGTATACCGGTAATTTGAATTTGTCCTTCGCGTACGTTGAAGGGGAGAGCTTGTTGATGGGGCTGAAGGAGGTGGCGGTGTCAAGTGGCAGCGCCTGCACGAGCGCGAGCTTGGAGCCTTCGTACGTGTTGAGGGCGTTGGGAGTGGAGGAGGACATGGCTCATACGTCAATTCGATATGGCATCGGGAGGTTTACTACAGAGGAAGAGATTGACAGGGCGGTCGAGCTTACGGTGCAGCAGGTGGAGAAGCTAAGGGAGATGAGCCCGCTTTACGAAATGGTCAAGGATGGTATTGATATCAAGAGCATACAGTGGGCACAACATTGATTGGATGGATGAAACCAATGGCTGTTTTGTATGTGCACAAGAATGGAGACCTAACAGGTGATGAAAGATGAAGAAATTGGAGTCCTGACAAAGATTGGTCCATGAGCTGGAGCTGCGCTTATAATGGAGAGGTGTAAGAACTCTATAGATTTTTGGTTTGTTACCTGAGTATGTTGATCACAAAACACATTTTCTTAGTATCTGAAGTATTGAAGTAGCCAGTATCTTCAGTATATTAGCTGCTGTTTCTTGTAGGATAAATTGGTTCAACCAATAAACTGGCTATACATGAGGGCAGTGTAATTTGTGCTAGTTTGAGCTTGATGTTCAATAAGCACTTTGGTATTGGAGAATATGACAGAGCACCTCGTCAATTATTCATCCTTGTGTGTTAACAGGGGTTTTGCTCATGCGAACTGAACATGTAACAGATTCCGACGTTGCTCATTGCTTCAATTTAGGTTTCGACAGTTGAAGAATATCACATATATGTGAGATGAAATAATTCTTGTTCTGTGTACATGGTTCGTGAACTATGAAGTCTCCAATGGGAGACTGATCCCCTCACCTGGATTTTAATGCAAGATTATTTCTGACTACTCTTTTGATGACAATCATTTTGCATCCTAAACAAGAGGCTCTCATGTACCTTCTGCCTCTGGATCACTTCTTAATAGCTCATGCATCCATCAACATGATTGATTGAGCTAGATATATGGCTGTGATTCCTATGATTGCAGAAATAATGAACCGCATCCTGCTAAAGAAGCACACACCTACTTGACCCTGCAGCTGCTATAGTAGCACACACCTACTTGACCCTGCAGTCAGGTTCATAATGGGCTACATGGCCAATTTGCACCGGCTTTCTCAAGGCATGGTACTTTATCAACTGTTCCAACGACCAAAAGAAATTCAGTCATCAGTGTTAGCAAGTTTATGTTTGGGGACATATGGCTAGTGCTAATCTGTTGTCCTACTTGACTACTATTCCAGATGATAATACACTTCCAAGCAGTCTCAAGCAATCAATCTTTGGGATCAATCCAATCTTCCATTTTTTTTTTTTTTTTTTTATTTTCTATATGCCTAGTCTTATATTTTAGCCCCAGTCTCTACCTTTATATTGTCCAGGTTCATGTAAAAAAGAAACACTAATAGAACAGGAAACAAGAGATGCCATCTTCTCAGTTGCCATGTTTGGCCTAATATATTCAAGGTGCTTAACATCCATTCAGAATGTCAAATGAAAAAAAAAAAAACTTTCAGGTTATAGAAGAGCTCATTGCCATCAAGTGCCAAACCCCACAGGTCTATACTTGGACTTGAAATAGATGGAACTGCATCACAATCAACTCCCTGGGTAGTTTAATCCAATGAACATGGAGAAAGTGTCTGAGACCAGCAAACAAGAAAGCTGCAATTGACACAGAATCAGACAGTAAGAGATGAGCTCTGCAAAGGTAGGTCAATTCTTTTTAATGATGTTGGCATGCCTGCAATATTTTAGATTTGATCTGTTAGCAATCATTCGTTTCTGGAACAGGGAAGATATTTTCACAATTTGGGGGACAAGCTGTAGCATGTTAGAAGGAATTAAGTGTGGTTATGGCAATTTTCGCATTATTTAAAACTTATCTGTAGCATGCATGATGAGGCCACAATAGCATTGCTTGCAAATTGAACACTGAATGTTTGGTAAATCAAATGACTGATGAATCTTCAGGATAATATAATCCATTTATATACTATTCTGGTATGAATTGGTCTAGTACTTCATTTAGTTGACCAGTAGTATGTTTAATATATCTGGATAGCTCGGACCGTGTTCGTTTCCTATCATCAGATTGGAGGGGATATTGCACGGGCATAATGATATGGCTGTCTGCTATGGGTTTCATCAGTTAGGTGGAGACCCTGATCTTCACTCTTCTGATTCTCCAAGCATTGGTAGGCTGAACTAGTTGACTGCATCTTTTCTCTTTCTGCATCTGCAGGTCCTAGACCTGCATATCCTTATTCTGTTGTTTTGGAACAATAACTGTGACTGGATATTTTCACCTGCTACACAAGAACTCTTAGAATTTTCTGTTCCCATCTCTCATTCAAGTCTGTACATACTCTGTTGTGTTTAGCTTAATGTGAGCTTTCTTGTGGAAGACTCTTGAAACCCCGCTAACTCCCATCAACATAATTCTATGTTTCCTCCTCTAAATCTTTCGCTTTCTTTTTTCCATTCAGTTCTAAATTTGGTCATGCTTTATTGGCTAGGGCAGCACTGACATTGTAGACATTTGAGTCCTTTTGCTCTTGACAATTAACAAGTAAAAATGTCCACTAGGACCTTTCTAAATTATTAATTACCTAAATGCTTGCATTTGAGGTGTAGGACTCATTTGGGATAATTTTCTGTATGTAAATACGATGCTGAAGCTTGAGTGACAAATTCCACCTCATTGGTATTTGGGCTTTTAAGTGGAATCAAGTACCGTAGGAGAATAATGGGTCTGTTTTCAGTGGCCGTCTTATTCCTATTCACTAATGTTTGAGCTGTAGCATTTCTGGAATGATTCTTGGATGGAAAAGTCCTCTTCGAATGTCTCAGTGGAGTATGCTGATGTCAACATTGAGGTGCATGCCTTTCATCTTTTCTCAGTTGAGGTATATGTATCTACTTATCTCATAAGCCTAAATGGTGTTAGATAATTTAAGGTGCCAGTTGCTATTTTTGGTATATTCCTAGTTCTGTCTGATCGTTGATGCTCTTTTAGTTTGTCCTACACCTCCTCTCCAAAGCAACCAGTTTGATTCGATGGCATTTTTAAGCATCACATTCGGAAGTTTATTCTTCATGTTTATCTCATGGCTTTTCCTCTCTGCCGGTTCCCCATTTTCAACGGGGAAGTTGGATATTGTACTTTCTCAGGCTGAATAAATTTAGCTTGTGGAACATGTTTAGTTGTCTGCCACTGACTTAATGCAAAGAAAAAGGAGATGGGACTGCTTTGTCCAGTGCTGAGATGGAATAAACTTGATCCACCTTCAAGGGAAGAGAAGCTGAGAAATGGCCTCATATGCGAGTTTTATCAGAATAAAATAAATCCTTATGTTGATCATCCAGAGTGTGCTGATCTGATATGGATGCAAAATTAGCTAGGGCTTTAATCTTGTCACTGTCAACCAGAATCATTAGTTATAATTTAGTACGCATTCGATGAATCAATGAACAGACGAACAATATGGTTATACTGTAAGGCTGGATTTCTGTGTGTTGCCAATCACTTCATTTGAAGTCACGTCAAAAGGGCGGCACCGCACGGACTTGTCTTCTGTTGCATGGTTTCCTGTACTGCTAATTTAGCTGCTTCTCGTGTTGGCATCAGATTTTGTTAAGAGAAGGATGGTTCCGAGGCACAGCCTGTACCTCTGGCAATGGATTGTGTTCTGTTTCCTTTCTTTTCTCTTAAATGTTTATGCAGAGACTTCCATTTGGCTGTCTATTCAGCTTGAGAAGACGACATATTCCTTTCATTTGATTTTTCTGTTTGATTACGACGTGATCCTCAGCATGTTTTCATGCGATTCTCCACATGAACAGGGTTTTAAGACTTCTGTTGTCATGGCATATGCTTGTCAAAAGATTGAAGTCCTCTTTTAAATCGGTAGGATCCAGATCCCGGCAAAATAAAACATGATATAGACAATTTTTTTGGTGAGCATCAACTATACATCCTTCCTTTCTAAGGGTTGAGAACAGCAAGGCAATTATATAATAGGAAATTACTTAACCTGTTTCCCTATATATGTTCTGTTGCTCCGTGACTGAAACGGTACTTTACTGGCCACCTGAGTTTGGTTCAATCCCGGAAAAAGTGAGAAAATCCTGAACGTATTAAATTGGTGTCAATTTTGTTTTAAATTTTTAATGGTATAAACTTTGTTTTAAATCTTTTGACTTAGTAAAAATTTAATCATTCCAACTAATTTTGGTTGGATATTGTTGATGTGGATGATGGTCGACTTATGTAGCGAGTCTTTGATGTGAATAACTATTAATAATATTTTAATAATTTTTTTATTTTTTATTTTTATTTTTTTGATTTTTTTATCTTATTTTCTTCCCTATGCGGATGACTAGTCACCAGTCATGGCCAAGTGGGCTGGCTGGCCCTCGCTTGGCCGAGGGCGAGGTCAAGCCTTGACAAGAGTCGAACTTGCCAGGCTAGATTTGGCGAGGTCGCCCGGCTTGACAAGGGAGGGGCGGCCTTACCTAGGCTGTCCTCATCGAGACAATGGTTGGCCTTGCTTAGGCTAAATCTAATGAGGTCAACCCTCGCCGGGGCTTGGCCTCGCTCGGCCTCGCTCGGCCATGGTAGGTGGGTGCCATTGCTTGTGGCTAGTCACCCACAAAAGAAGGAAAGAATGAAGAAAAGAGAAAAAAATTCAGAAAAATAAATTAAAAATAAAAAATTATTAAAAATTATCTATGTTAATGTTGACAATACTACCTAAGTTAGTCGATATCTACGTTTACAATATTTCGTTAAAATTAGTTGGACGATTGAATAAGTATAAAGTTAAAAGGTTTAGAACTAAATTAACACTAATATCATAGTTTAAGGACTTGTTTGACACTGTTCCTATTCAATCCTTGAAATATTGTTTTATGAGGACCGAAAACAAGAAGGAAGCAATAGTTGAGCACAGCACTATACCCCATAACATTCTTCCAACATCAGTCTAAAGGATTAAGGATGATACGTGTTGGCTAGAGGTGTTAAATGGGTTGCATAACCCATTTATAGACCCATTTATCGTTAAATGGGTCATTAATGGGTCAAGCTTTCTTTCATAAAGCACCCATAATGGGTTTAAATGGGTCAAGACTCGAGATATATGGGTTTAAATGGGTTAGAGTTGACCCATTTATGACCCATTTATCAACCCATTAAAAATGAACCTATTTATTTTCACTCAAAATCCCACCATCTCTCTCCTCTCTTTAACTTTACAATTTTTTTTATAAAAACCGAAATTATAATTATTTTTTATTTTTTTATTTTTTATTTTTTTCTTCTTATTTTTCTTTCTTCTTCCTCCGGTCGCCGGCACGGGGCGATGGCCGGCGACCGGCCGAGCAAGCCTCGCCTTGCCGGGCGGCGAGCGGCGTCGGGCGGCTCGAGCTCGCCGATCTGGCGAGGCGATGCCGCGAGGCTCGAGCCTCGCCGATCCGCGAGACTCGAACTCGCCGGCGTCGGGCGAGGGCGAGCTCGCCCCGGATCCGCGAGCGGAGGCCTCGCCGACGTCCGGCGAGGCTCGAGCTTCGCCAGGATCCGGCGAGGCGAGCCTCGAGCTCGCCGGATCTGAGCCTCGCCGGCGTCGGCGAGCCGGGCGGCGAGCTTGAGGCTCGCCGTGGCCGGCCGCCGCCGGGCTGTCGTCGTGGCGGCTAAGCGAAGAAGAAGAAGAAAAAAAAAAAAAGAAAAAAAAAAGAAAAAGAAATATTATATTCTTAAAAATAATAATAATTAAAAAATTAATTTTAAAAATAAAACATTAATTTAAAAAAACAATTAAAATTCGCTTTTTTTAAAAATAATTATTTTAAAAATTATAAAAATTATCCATTAAATTTGTGTTGTATAAAACCATTTTAGCAATATCATTTTAAAAATATATATATAAACTTTTTAGGTTTCGTTAAATGGGTCGGGTATGGGTCGGAAACGGGTCGGGTCGGGTATGGGTTAAAAATTTTACACTGTAATAAATGGGTCATAAACGGGTTAAATGGGTCGATTTGGGTCGGACCATTTATGACCCGACCCAAACCTGACCCGACCCACCCGTTTAACGGGTCTAGTGTTGGCAGGGAAGCAGATACAAAATCAACCGGTCAAATATACTCTTACAGGCCAAAATGCTTTGCGATAGTATATGTATGACAAATTTCATGCAAGAGGTTGTGTTCGGAGGGCAATATAAATATTTGGGATTAGAGCATTTCCAAAAGACATCATGGAGGAGTTAAAGTCTCGAAGTCGCGCTCTTCTTCTTCCCATCTTTCACCCTTCTCTTTATCTTGAAACTAATCATTCAAAAGCATGTAAACTGTGAAAGCAAGAACCATCTTCCACCAGGTCCAGGTCTACCCACTTTAGGTCATCACCATCTACTCAAAGAACCGGTTCACCGAACCCTACAGAGTCTCACAGAGAGATTTGGCGATGTCTTGTTCCTTACATCGTGTGTAGACCGATTTGGCGATGTCTTGTTCCTTACAGCGTGTGTAGACCGCTCGCGCACCCTTGCAGGGAAGCACCTCAACTGCAACACCACCACCATGGAACATACCTCGTATGATGATCACTAGCACAACTATGTCTAATTCATGTTCACATGTTTAAATATAGGCATTAGTTAATGCCGGCACGAAGGTTACAGGAACTGCCCTAGAATGGGCAATCTCTCCTCCTAAACCAAACCCAGACAAACTGAAGAAAGCTCAAGTCGAGATCGAAGCCAACATCAAGCAAGACGCCTCATTACGACCAAGGCCTACTGAACCTGAGTTACCTCCAACAAATTCTCAACGAGACGATGAGGTTGCTTCTACCAACCCCGCTTTTAGTACGGCATGAATCGTCAAGCAATTGCAACGTTGTTTGGTATCATCCGCCCAGAGACACCATGTCATTAGTGAACTCATGGAGCATCCACTGGGACCCTAAGCTTTGGAAGGAACCGGCAAAATTCATACCAGAGCGATTTGGAAATGTTGGTGATCAAAGAGAAAGGTATAACGATGATTTCAAGATTCTTCCGTTTGGTGCTGGACGGAGAGCTTGTCCGGGGGCTAATTTGGGAAGAAGAGTGTGTTGGAGAAATCCTCGTGAAGAGTTTTGAAGTTGACAAAACGTTTCCATCGATCTAGTCGAAGGTCGGACTACGTTGGTTAAAGTCTCGAAGACTTCCGGACAGCCAAACTCAAGACTCAAAGTCTATCCTCATTGTGATCCTTTGCGCTCCGTTGAAGAAAGGTTATCCCGCCGAATGTCTTGTTCGGGATTTAACCTTATCATCCGGAGAAGATCTCATGGATGGAGAAGACGTGTCGAATCCTTTGATTGATCAAATTTGATTCAATGACTGAAGATTCGATGATTGTCTAAATATTATTGGAAGGTTCTACTTATGGAAACCGAGATCCCGATTGTATGGGCGAACAGATTGATGGGCTATCAACACGTTCCTTTAATAGCTCGAATGATCTTCCTAATTGATTCCGTCCAACGGGTAGATTGGAGGAATTCCTTTGGAAAGTGCCAACGGGTATGATGGCATAAAGGAGTATATAAGGAAGATGTTCTTAGTTGTTTAAGAAGTGTGCGCGATAGAAGAATTCCAAAGTCTGAAGCTCCTATTTGTTTAGATAAATCTCTTGAGCGAATACTTGTATACAAAAGAGAGTATATATTTGTGAGAGACCTTGAGGAGGTGTGATAGAACATCTACACTGTGGAATCAAGGCAAAGCTGTGCTGTAACTTCTCTTTTGATCATAGTGAAATCCAGCCGGTGGGGCTGTCGGTGCGGAAGAGTGGACGTAGGCTTGGAATAAGCCGAACCACTATAAATCCTGTGTTTGATTTTCTCTTCCTTACTCTCTCTACATCGATCGTATTTCAATTTGTTGCTTCCGTATTTGAGAAAAATTGTTTGTGCGCCTATTCACCCCCTCTAGGTGTTTATACTAGCAATATCAATTGGTATCGAGCTGTACTTACTTTATTTGAAGTGTATTACTTCATAGTAAAAGATCCATGGCTAGTATGCTAGCACCGGGGGCGATGGAAGGGCAAAGCAATACCCGACCACCTTACTTTGATGGAAATGATTACAACATCTGGAAGAACAAGATGAAAGCTTTCCCTACGATCAAAGGATCCTCGGAATGGGACGTTGTAGAAAAGGAATTACTCCTACCACGCATCGTCTCTGAAAGAGGAAAAGAAACGAAGAATCCAGCGGAATGTCTCGGGAAGAAATAACCAAGAGACAGACACTCGATGCAAAAGCAATTTATTCCTTATATTGTGCTTTATCACCAACTGAATATAATAGAATATCTTCTTGTGGTACATCAAAAAGAAGTTTGGGACAGATGCATATCACCTATGAAGGAACGGTCAGTGAAGGAAACAAGAATAAACATTCTTCTCGGTCAATACGAAGCCTTGAGAATGAAGCCGGGAGAATCAATATCGACATGTTTAGTCGTTTCGAGATATTGTAAATGGTCTTGAAAATCAATGTCAACCAACTTCGATCCCATGAAGGTAAACAAGCTACTGCGTGGACTCTCCAAGGATTGGAATCACATAAAGACTTCGATAAGAGAGACGCAGAGAATTATGCCACTATCTCGATGAGCTGATTGGAACTCTTCAGTCCTATGAAGTGGAAAGGATCAATGAAGATGAAGATCCAAGAGGTAAGAAATCCATTGCATTAAAATCAAATGATGATTCGATGTTACAGATTCGAAGAAGATATGGACGATGAGGAGCTTGCTCTCATGATAAGAAGATTCAGAAAACTAAACAAAAAAGGAAGAAGGTTCAACTCAAAGAAACAAGGCTTTCAAAGACAGCGAGACCAAGTCATTGATGATGAGGAACCAAACAAAGATGTAGTCCTTTGAATGCAAGAAAAGGGACACATCGGACCCAACTGTCCTCTTTTGAAGAAAAAGAAAAGAAAAGCTGAAAAATTTCGAAAAGCTCTCAAAGCTGAAACACTGGTGATCTTGAATGTGAAGAAAGTGATAATGAATATGCCAATCTATGTCGATGGCACAATCGGACTCGGACTGGATCGAGACTTAGGATCGGACTCGGACAAAGTGAATTTGAGGCAAGTAATTTTAAAATTCCTGTCAAAGTTTCTAAATATATTGAGGAACTATGCGTTAGTCTTAAGACTT
The DNA here is from genome assembly GCF_016545825.1 of Eucalyptus grandis. Lineage (NCBI taxonomy): Eukaryota > Viridiplantae > Streptophyta > Magnoliopsida > Myrtales > Myrtaceae > Eucalyptus > Eucalyptus grandis. The sequence continues at coordinate 16,136,889 of NC_052620.1, forward strand.
CTCTCAAAAGTATTTCCAAACTAAAAAGGAAAACTCAGCCCTAAAACAAAAGGAAAATGTTTTAGCAGAAAAGTTAAAAGTCTAGACTTGTGCATTTTCCAATCTTAAAGAAAGTGAAGAAAATCTTTTAAAAGAAAATGCTTTCTTAAAAACAGACTTATCTAATATATCAAAGAAATTTTCTATGGGATCTGAAAAACTTGAGAAAATTCTTTCAGCACAAAGACCTTACTTCAATAAGTCCGGTGCAGGTATGACAAGAAACAATTCCCTTGATTGATTTTCCTAAAGTAAAAAGAAAGAATTAAGAAAAGGCTTTCAGTGAGGTTTACAAAAATCACTTCAAGAAAGTCTTTGTAAAACCTCGTAGGTAGAAATGCTCTCGAGATGTTCTAAGTGCAACAGTCCGGATCACTTTGAAAAAGAGTGTCCTATGGTATGGAAACCTATTAAGAAAGTATGGGCTAATCTGTTTATCTTACTAACACCAAAGGACCCAAGAAAATTTGGGTACCAAAGAAAGCTTGAGACTCTTTGTTAAATGCGAGGTCTCCATCAAGAAACGGTAAAGTGGTATCTTGGCGGATGCTCAAGACACATGACGGGAGACTCAAATTGTTTTATAAAGCTTGCTCAAGTAAATGGTGGAAAAGTTTCATTTGGAGGAAATAGCAAAGGAAGTATTGTGGGATTTGGAACCGTGAAAATTGGCACTCTCACAATAAGTAATGTCTCCTTAGTGGAAGGACTCAATTACAATCTTCTCAGCATTAATCAATTGTGTGATACTGGTTTCAAGATCTCCTTTCAAGAAGGAACATGTTCCGGAATCGGTAAAGACTCTACTCAATCTTTTAAGGTCGAAGACATGGAAATATCTATCTTACGGATGTGAAACCAAATAAATCGCAATGTCTTATCTCAATTCAAGACGAAGCAAGCTTATGGCACAAAAAGCTTGGACATGTCAATATGAAGCAATTAGCCAAAATCTCATCAAAGCAGCTTGTTCGAGGTCTATCAAAATTGCCATACCAAAAGACTGATTCATGCACTCCATGTATTCTGGGAAAGCAGATCAGATGAAGGTATCTTCCTTGGATATTCTATATCAAGCAAAGCTTACAGAGTCTATAACAAGAAGAGCCAGACTGTGGAGGAGTCAATGAATGTCAAATTTCAAGACTCAACGCAAGATGAATCAAGTCGAGACTCATCAAGAAGAGTCGGAACTTTCAGTCTCCAAAGTCTACAACTCAAGAAGCATCTCAGACTCTGGAAAACCAGCTTCAAGATGTTCGTGAAGATCTAAACAAAGAAAGAGATCATCAACCAGACAAATCAACGAGTAACTGGAAGCATAAGTCTAGTCATCCCAAAGATCTTATAATCGGCGAAATTAATGAAGGAATTCGCACCAGATCCAAAAGGCGAGAAGAGTCTAGTCTTTGTGGCACTCGTTTCTGAAATTGAACCAAAGAGCATAGAAGAAGCTTTATCGATGAAAGCTGGATTGAAGCTATGCAAGAAGAGCTCGAGACATTCGGCATAAATGATGTCTGAAATTGACATCCAAACCTAAAGGTAAAATCATTGTTGGAGCTAAATGGGTTTTCAAAAACAAGATGAACGAGAAAGGAAAAGTCGTACGAAAATAAAGCAAGACTCGTGGCCAAGGGATATACGCAAGAAGAAGGAATAGACTATGATGAGACTTACGGTCCAGTGGCAAAGTTAGAAGCTATTCGTCTATTACTTGCGTTTGCCTGTTATAAGAATTTCAGGTTATTCCAAATGGACGTAAAAAGCGCATTCCTAAATGGATTTATCCATGAGGAAGTATATGTGGAACAACCACCGGGTTTGAAGACCCAAAGAAGCCGGACTCGGTCTTGGGACTGAAAAGGCTTTGTATGGTTTAAAGCAAGCACCTCGGGCTTGGTACGACAGTTGAGTAAGTTTTTAATTCAAAATGGTTTTGTCAAAGGTAAAGTAGATACGACCTTATTTATCAAGAAGGAAAACAAAAGTTTCTTACTTGTTCAAATATATGTGGATGACATTATTTTCGGATCCTCTAATGAGAATCGTGCAAGAAATTTTCTAAGTCTATGCGGGATGAGTTTGAAATGAGTATGATGGGAGAATTAACATTCTTTCTTGGTCTTCAAATAAAACAATTGAAGGAAGGAACTTTTATTTATCAAGAAAAATATGTGAATGATCTTGTCAAAAGGTTTGGGTGGAGAATTGCAAAAGGTCGACATTCCAATGTCAAGTTCTTTAAAGATAGACAAAGATGAAGAAGGGAAGAAAGTTGATCAAAAGTCATGAGGGCATTATTGGATCACTTCTTTATCTTACGCCTCTAGACCGATATTTTGTTGAGTGTTTGCATCTCATGCTAGGTTTCAATCGGATCCTAGAGAATCTCATCTCGGTCTTTGCGAAACGCATCATTAAATACGTCGCTTCATCATCAAGCATCGGTCTTTGGTATCCTAAGAAGGAGACTTTAATCTTAGGATATTCGAGGACGCGAATCGGCCGGTTGCGGAGTTGATAGAAAGAGCACTTCGAGGGAACTTGCCGGTTGCTTGGAAGCGGGGCGGTGTCTTGGTTTTCAAGGAAACAAAGTCTTGTGTCTCTTTCAACAACGAAGCAGTATGTAGCTCTTGGAAGCTGCTGTTCACAAATTCTATGGATAAAACAACAGCTAAGAGATTTTGAAATCGAAGACTCATGCACGAGAGATTAATTGCGACAACACCGGCGCTATCAACCTCACCAAAAATCCAATTCTCCACTCAAGAGCGAAGCATATAGAAATTCGACATCACTTTATTAGAGATCACGTTCAAAATGGAGATGTTTCAATTCAATTTGTTGACTCAAAGAATCAGCTGGCTGATATACTCACGAAGCCTTTGGAGAAAAATCAATTTGAGTCTATACGGACCAGACTCAATATTTTGAGGTATGAGGATATCAAAGTCTAAAGACTTTCGGACTCGGAGCTTACAAGACTTTATCAACGATCTTGTCTCGACCTTGAGTGTAAGTCTTTCTCTCTCAATCTTATCTTGAAAAGGTACGATCATCGGTGTGTTTAAATTGTTGCTATATTTAATTAACATAAATATTGCATCGATTCATTTTCAAAAGGAAGTTATTTTTGAAATAACTATTTTTGCGGATAAAGACGAGTTATTTTGAAAAGGCATATTTTTATTTCCTTTGTGACGGTTTGTTTACTCTTCTTTTTAACCGAACGAGCACCGTCGATTTCTCTTCACTTTTCTATTCACTCTCTCTCAAAACCCTAGAAAGCATCGATCTTCCATTCCCGTTTGTCTTCTTCGTTAAATCTTCAAAAGTTGTCATCTTTTAAGGGAAAGTCAAGCAAGGAAACTTCCAAACACTTTGTTAAAGATGTCTTCTTCACGAAAGTCGTCAAGAATCGCAAACGGGGACCACGAGAGAATGAGTGAGGGGCCTACGCACTTCGATCTTGCGAAGATGAAGTTTCTCCGGATCGACAACCGAGCCCACAACATTCTCGGCAGCGTCATTCTCCATCATCTAGTCCTCAAGGCGTTGTTCATCAGGAAGAAATCATCGAGGAAGCAGACCCCGTAAGAGTTCAAAAGCCTGCTTTTATCTACAAGCTATATCGTGCTTTAAAAGGAATTCGTACTCCTTTGAACTATGTTGATGATTTTGTTAAAGAAAAAGGATATAGGAACGAATATATCTTTCTGAAAAGAATGGAAAGTTTGGGAACCGCTCGTAAAGGGGTGGTGAGGAAACCCTTGCGAATATCCCAAGTGATCCTCGTGGATCGGGGCCAAATCTGTAGATGGGAATGATGATGACAATCATTCGAGTCTATTTCAACCGAAAATGGGTATTGCGGCTGAAATTCAAGGAAAAAGGGGAGATTTGTTTAGATCAAAGGAACAAAAGGATATGTACTCGAAATTGCTTGAAGCGTGGGGTAATAAACCTAGGAGTGTGGACTTTGATTTTCTGGATCTTTGTGAAAATGAACTTGAGGGAAAAGTTGATTATCTTCAACTTGAAAAGTTTTGCTTTGACTCGAGGCTTATGCGGGATTGACTGCTTACTTCTATTCAAATCTTAGCTTTTTAGATGCGAATAGATTTTCCTTGATGTCAAAGAACAAGACTATGTTGTGGATATGGATATCTTTGGCGAGATGTGTTAGAAGTTGAGAGAGGCGAGATATCAACCGATTAAAGTTTCCATTGCTTTGGGCTACACTTGAACCGTGAAGGACGGGAGAAAAGATGAGAAGATCACTTACTCACGGATGAATGCATTCAACATCTTGCTTCACAAAATTGTGATCAATTGCCTTCGGCGAAATCAACTTCCAAAACGATGTGTCAAGTTACGAGGCAAAGTTGATGTATGCCATCCTCTCGTGGTAAGAAGTTTTCTCTCCCTCATACTTGTTATGTTTCATATGTATAGAGCGGTGATGAAGGACAGAGGTCAACTCCCTTACCCAAGCCTTGTTACGAAGTTATTCGAGACATCTGAATATTCAGCCTCAAAAATCTTTTGTGTTCGATCATGCGATCATATGGTGGTAGGACTGAAAATGGTAACCAAAATGCGTCGAAGGAACCGAGCAAGGAATTGGAGAAATTCAAGGAGAAGACTCCTACCAAATCTCATCAATTCTCTTCTTACGCTAAGAGAAAAGGGAAGGAGCCCATGGCTGCTCCATCAAAGAAAAGAAGAGCTCTCCTCGTTGAGGATGAAGATGATGACGATGACATCACCATCTCCGCCAATGGCTTTGAAGAACTTAAGTCGTCTGTTCCACGAAAGAATCGGAACAAAGGACGAAAGAAGCGAAGGAGAAGGAAGGAAGAAGAAGAAAGAGAAGCAAAGGAGAAGGAAGAAGAAGAAAGGGAAACGAGCAAGAAGCGAGCAAGAAAGACTGAAGAAGAAAGAAGAGAAGGAGAACTGAGGAAATCTCTTCTCCACGTAGGCATGAAAACGGGGGAGTTCGGGAGAAAGGAGTGACATCTTCATTTCCGGATGAAAGTGAAGGAGTTAGTCGCTCGCTGCACTCCCGAGAAGATGTTTATGCCTCTCAATTTCCAGAGGAAGGTCATGAAGCTTCATCGCCCAACTGCGAGATTATCTTTGATCCACCATCGTGCGCTTTTACTCCATCGAACGAGCGAAGCAAGTACTCGGACTGATAATGGAGCAGATTTTCGCGAGAATCATGGATATTCTCTTGGAGATGAAAGGTCAGATTTATGCCTTGGGATGCGAAGTTCAAAGCTTGAAGAATGAAGGTCAAGCTTCTTCCTGTTCATTAAATGAAAAGATGCAAGCCCTCTCTATTCGAATCAGGCCAATGCCAAGAGTGAGGAGGTTGTACGGTGAAGGAAGACTTTAAGAGGAAGGCATTGTTCGATCTATGGAAGATTTCCAGCTTGTCCGTGTTCCCAAGCAATCTTAATTTCATCTCATCCTTTTTAAATGATGACAAAAGGGGAGAGATGCATGATTTGAAAACTTTCAATCTTTTTTAAGCTGTTTGTTGGATTGTGTTTAAGCGTATGCTGTTTGTTTTTGACAGACTTTGACTTTGTTTTGTGTCTGGATAAGAACCGCCTAGACTTGGACTTGACTTTACTGCTTTTATTAATCAATATTGATATCTTATGAATGGCTTAATCATATCTTTGGACTAACCTATTTTACGTGTTTGCGATTCTAGTGTTATTCTATTAGCCATTTATTTCTATAAGATATGCATATGTGGTTGAGAAATGTTTTGCAGGTCAAAGTTATCCAAATCTGCAGGAAGGTTTTGTCACCATCAAAAAGGGGGAGATTGTTGGAGAAATCCTCGTGAAGAGTTTTGAAGTTGACAAAACGTTTCCATCAGTCTAGTCTGAAGGTCAGCAGACTCTGTTGGTTAAAGTCTGAAGACTTCCGGACAGCCAGACTCAAGACTCAAAGTCTATCCTCATTGACATCAACGATCCGTTGAAGAAAGGTTATCCCGAACTGAATGTCTTGTTCGGGATTTAACCTTATCATCGGAGAAGATCTCATGGCTGGAGAAGACGTATCGAATCCTTTGATTGATCAAATTTGATTCAATGACTGAAGATTCGATGATTGTCTAAATATTATTGGAAGGTTCTACTTATGGAAACCGAGATCCCGATTGTATGGGCGAACGAGGATTGATGGGCTATCAACACGTTCCTTTAATAGCTCGAATGATCTTCCTAATTGATTCCGTCAACGGGTAGATTGGAGGAATTCCTTTGGAAAGTGCCAACGGGTATGATGGCATAAAGGAGTATATAAGGAAGACGTTCTTAGTTGTTTAAGAAGTGTGCGCGATAGAAGAATTCCAAAGTCCGAAGCTCTTATTTGTTTAGATAAATCTCTTGAGCGAATACTTGTATACAAAAGAGTATATATTTGTGAGAGACCTTGAGGAGGTGTGATAGAACATCTACACTGTGGAATCAAGGCAAAGCTGTGCTGTAACTTCTCTTTTGATCATAGTGAAATCCAGCCGGTGGGCTGTCAGTGCGGAAGAGTGGACGTAGGCTTGGAATAAGCCGAACCACTATAAATCCTGTGTTTGATTTTCTCTTCCTTACTCTCTCTACATCGATCGTATTTCAATCTGTTGCTTCCGTATTTGAGAAAAATTGTTTGTGCGCCTATTCACCCTCCCTCTAGGTGTTTATACTAGCAATATCAATTGGTATCGAGCACATGTGTACTTACTTTATTTGAAGTGTATTACTTCATAGTAAAAAGATCCATGGCTAGTATGCTAGCACCGGGGCTGATGGAAGGGCAAAGCAATACCCAGACCACCTTACTTTGATGGAAAGGATTACAACATCTGGAAGAACAAGATGAAAGCTTTCCTACGATCAAAGGATCCTCTCGGAATGGGACGTTGTAGAAAAGGAATTACTCCTACCACTGCATCGAGTCTCGAAAGAGGAAAAGAAACTGAAGAATCAGCGGAATGTCTCGGGAAGAAATAACCAAGAGACAGACACTCGATGCAAAAGCAATTTATTCCTTATATTGTGCTTTATCACCAACTGAATATAATAGAATATCTTCTTGTGGTACAGCAAAAGAAGTTTGGGACAGATTGCATATCACCTATGAAGGAACAGATTGAGTGAAGGAAACAAGAATAAACATGCTCGGTATGCATGTTCCTATCCTTTCTCTTTCTTTCTTTATTCTAAGAAAATATTGTACCAATATTCCTAAGTGTTCTACACAATGTGCAATAATGTACCAAACACCACTGAATATAGTGCAATTAGGTCGTTCCATCAACAATTTTGTTGCTGAATATCAGACATTGCATTATATAAGTACTTTTCAGCAACAGCAGCAATCCAGCCGGCCGCCAGACCGAGAAGGAGCAGCAAGATGCTGCCATCGGAATCCTCCTCCAGATCATGATGCTCATACTCTCCTTCGTCCTTGGCCACATGCTCCACCGTCACAAGTTCTATTATCTCTTCGAAGCCAGCACTTCTCTCTTGATAGATGCTTTTGATGCTCTGATTCGTGCTTTTTCTCCTAGTTTTGCTCGGTCCCTTTTGCTCGGGGCTTGGCGCATTTTGGTGATGAGGCCATGAATTTGCAGGTCTGATCATGGGATTGCTAATGTTTTGTACACTGAGACTAGCATCAAGTTTCTTATGCAACCGGACCTCCGTGAATGTCTTGCTTGTTTGGTACGCTCTCCCTTGCGGTTTCTGGGCTTTCTTTCCGACCCTTTCAGTTTTGTTGCAGGACATGGTTCAATTTTCACGGGGAATCTTTCTTTCTGTTTTTGCTGCCTTCGATAATATTTTATCCTGAAAATGCGTTTTTTATTCTACTTGCTTTCTCATTTCTAGCCGCCCGATAACGGGCTTTTGGTTCTTGTTGTTGTTTCCTGAAGAGCTTTGTGCATACTCATTCAGGCTTTAGCTTAGCTCCTGTAACTAATGCCTGCCTTTCCGTCTCCTATTATATACTTGTTGCAGAGGGGTAATTATCCATTCCTAACAATTTTTATGGTGATTTTGGAGAAGCTTTTTTTCTCGAATTTTGGAGCTATTGAGAAATTTGCTATATTTGGCACTTTCATAGCTTCTGTTGTTACGGGAGTTTTAGGGTGAGTGGCTATTTACGGTCACATTTTGACAGCTGCCTACTCTATGTTATAACCAGTCAGATTTTCGGCCTTTGCTGGGTGGAGTGACGTTTCTCATGTGCAAACTCCCTTTTGTTGCGTCCCTCATGTTTTGCGCTCTTATAATGGGCAACCGATCCTATCACGGTTTTGTTCATATTTCAGGTATTTGTTTTCTTGGACAGTTATTCAGCTCAAAGTATTGACATGATTGTGACCCTATGCAAATCATTCTATAGTCTGGACATTGGTAATCTGGTCATTGTTTTCATGAAGTGTCATTCGCACTACCAGGTTTCTGGAAATGATGCGTTCAGTGAAGTACATTGATTACAAGTTATAATTTGTTGTGCCACACAGAAAGTTCTATAATTTGTTGCGTTTCAATTGTACGTACCATAAGATGCCTAGTAGATAGGTGTCACTGACTATTCGTCGATATCTGTAACCTTTTCACATCATATAAAAGATAAATGGTGAGTTTCGCAAGATTTGCAAGAAGCAATTAAATTGAACTAGTGTGCATTACCAATAATCTGCAGCAATCATCAAACAATTTATTGATATAACAATTGCGCATGAAATGGATGATCAATAATTTTTTTTTTTTTTTTTGGTCAAGCATGATCAATAATTATTCATCATTGAATCAAAAGGCATCTTGATTGCCAAAACGTGTTAAACTAGGACACCAAGTAGAAACACTGTTTTCAATTACAACAAAAAAGTACAAGCAGCCCAGATTCTAAATTATTGTAGTCACGTATATTGCCTGCGTTGAGTGGAATTTTTCTTTAAGTTCTTTCATACGAGACCTAAAACTGTTGAACTTGCATTACAACCAAAAAGAACCAAGCAACATAGCTCTGAACAATTGGATGGTTTATCCACATCTATAGTCTCCAAACTTTCTTAGATACTCCAAAAATCAAATTAGCCTTTGGAATGTCTTCTAATCGGCTACACTTTCATTAATAAGAATGCCAACATCATATGGTACTTCGTAGGAAGATATCAACCCTATGAGCTTCATAGGAGCAATCTTATTTTGCTGAGAGATTGTCTGAAACAGCCTTAGAGATGCCCTGGAAAAGTCTGCAAACTTTTGGAAGATCACTAAAAAGCAAAGGAGAATTGATGACACAATGTTCCGGTATAAGCACTGTCAGAACAACATTAAATTCTGATGAAAATCAACCAACATTTAATAACAGAAACGCAGCTTTGCTTCCTATTAAGATTGTCTAAAGCACATTCATTCATTCATGTCGGCCAACAAAGACTCAGCATCTCCCTCTGCCCATAAATTCTCATCCTCTCGTCTCAACTTAAGATTTCATTATTCAATCCAGTAAGCATTCAACCTTGTAACAACATTTTCCAAATTGCAAAATGTTAAGCTACTTTAATTGAGTTATTTTTAATTTTTAAGAGTTTTATTTCTCTTTTAATTACATAAGGATATTATGGTCATATACAATTTATATTTAATATAAACACAATGGGTGTAGGGTTTTTGTTACACAGAAAACTACAGCCCTCTTTTTGTTTCTTTTACGTTCTCCTTCTCCTCATTCTCTCTATTCCTTCTCTCTTCCTTCTTTCTCTCTTTCTATTTGCTGTGGGTTCTCTAATTAGCTTTGTGACATGGTATCGGAGCAGATCTAACTACCTGATTATTTAATCCTATTGCTGGTTTGAGAGTCCCTTGGTAACTCTACTTCTTCTCTGGTGCACAGCCACCTAAAGCTGCAATTTTATTGGTTTTCTCTTTGAGTCTCGATATGTGACATTTTAATTTTCAGGTCTTGATTTCGATTGGATAAGTTTGGCCTTTCATTGATGCGACTATAGTGCTTTTCTCTAAGATAGCCACTCATGAGATAACTAGTCTATCAGGTGAAGCCGTTTAGGAATATAAACACAATAAACTTGAGAATTCAACCATGAATCAACTACTCGACCGTGCTCATTTGCTGAGATCATTACGGCACAGTAAAGATCGATTAGAAATTAGAAATAGCTCGGTTCGACTGAGATGTGTGGTTAAACGTGGAAATTGAAAAATTATCATCGATCGGCACTAGACTGATTTTTCTGTCCTTTTGGTGCCTTGTGTCCGTATTTGAAACCTTGAGATTTTCACGACAACCAAGAGTCGCCAATGTGTCGAAGAGGTACGTGTGGCTTGAAGAAAATCGACCATGGGTCAATTACACTAAAAATTTCCTAAAAGCTACCCAAGTAGATTAGGTCACGCTAAAATCGCGTCGATTGAAATTAATCGTGAATTTGAACCCGATTTCAGAAATTGAAAGTTCTGTCATATCATGAGCTATTTTAAGAACATTGACTCATCTTTCGAGGAATTTTCGGCGAGTTCGGGATTTTTACAGAAAATCGATTCGGACGATTCGGAAAACGAACAGAAATTCGGATTAGCCAAATTGAAGGGATTCTGGCCTTCTGTGAGCTACTTGGTGAAAGGAAATTGTGTGGGCTTTTTCTTCATCAAAATTTAATATCAATAGGAGAAGTTTGTTAAAAATCGGATTAGAAAAAAAATGAAATAGAATTCGGAATTGGGGGAAATTTGGTGCAAGAAAGCAAATGAAAAAATCAAGTATTCTAGCATGGGGATTTTTTTTGGGATCAAATTGGATTGATTTAGAGCTTGTGGGACCAAGAAGTGTTGAATTCAAGATGTTTTCTTTTACTTTTGGCCTTGCTTTCATTTCCATCGTGCGTTTCACCCTTCGACCGCCGTCTCTCTCTCTCTCTCTTTCTCTCGCGTCCTCCCCCTCGCCGACAGTCCCCTGCAGCTGGTCTCCTCTTTGCTTTTCTCTCATTGACTTTTCATTCATTCTTATCCTCTCCCTCTATCTTTCTCTCCCTCAGTCCCTTTCTCTCTTCGCCGCCGCCGCCCCCCGGCTTCTTTGGCTTTTCTTTCATTTTCAGTTTTCCCTACACTCTCTCATCCCCACTGATTCCCCTCCGTCCGCGTGCTCTCCTCCAGTCAACCATAGAAGCTGGTGTTGACCCTCCAAAACTTCACCGAAGACCCCCTTGCTGCCACGTCTGTCTCCCTTGTTCGCAGCTCCATCTGCGCCGTCGAAAACCTTCTCCGCAGCTGCGTCTCAACCGAAGCAGCTCTCTCCTTCGTGCAGCCCATCTACCACCGAAGCTGCCCCAAGACCGTCTTCTTCCTCCGTCGTTGCCGCACCGCCGAGGTCAGCTCAACCGCAAGCTGCAGCCCCGTCAAGCCGAAGACCAGCAGCTCAGCCACCTTCAAATCTAGACCGAGCATCCTCACCGAGGGCTTTGTGGCCGTTTTTAGGCCCGTCCTGGTCCCACACAGTGCCACTGCTTTGGAGTTTATCGACCGCCGTCGCGTCACCGTCGTCGTGGTTCAATCGAATCGCAAATCTAGTGAGTTTAACTCACTAATCATTACTTAGTAAATTAATGACGCTTAAGGGTTGATTAGTTTAGACTAAGTATGGATTAGGTGGATAGTTAGAATAGATTAGCAATTTAATTAATTGTTATTGCATGTTAGGTGGTTAGAGTAGTGTAATTAGAGCTTAGACAAGCTCTAATATTTATCTATAGTGGTTCAGGAATTTTCCGAACCCGTCTTAGCTTTTAATTAGGCTTTACGGGCCTAAGTCCTATTTATTGGCCTTTATTAATTATTTAATTAATTAATTATTTTTCGGAAATTAGATCGAGATAGCTGGTGACCGAAATTTTATGTTGATTGCAATTGTGTGATCTGTTTATTTAATTGAATGCCAATTTGTGCAAATTGAGTGTGAATTGCAATTTTGGGTATTTATCCTAAAATTTATTATTTTCGGTAATTAATTAGAAAATACCGGGCATCGGTTTACAGCGCCAAAAATGTGTTTGTGGACTACTAAAAATAGTGGGATTTTATAAAGTAAAGATATTATTATTTTGGGCTAAAGCCGACCGTGTACCTAGAAACGATTATTTTTACTAAGAATCTTTAACACGAAAAAAATAGGCTAAGGTATTATGTTAATTGAGGAATTTAATTGTGAAGCACAATGTTGTTGGCCATGGGTAAATAATCGTGTGATGGCTTATAGTCATAATAAGATGACTATTGAATGGTAAAGTGTCGTATGTTGTGCATGATGATATGAGTTGGGTTAATAAAACCGCCGAAGCAGGCTGTGTCTATAGGGCCGTGATTAACCGCTAAAGCAGGCTATGCCTATAGGGTCGTGATTAACTGCCGAAGCAAGCTGTGCTTATAGGGCCGTGATTAACTGCTGAAGCAAGCTATGCTTATAGGGCCGTGATTACCGCCTATCATAGGCTGTGCCTATCGGGTTGTGATTTACTACCGAACTTGGAATCGGCTGTGCCCATTGGGCCATGATTAACCTAGTTACACTAGGGGATCGCTGAACATTTAGTAGGCCATGCCGTGGGGCCGTGATTAATAATTGGAATGAGTGAACGTAATGACCGTGTAATGGTCTTGATGACATGAAATTGACTAGGTCGATTGATCGATGAGTCGATCTAGTGTGATGATTTTATTTGTTGATGTGATTCCATGAATTTGTGAATTGTGTTGACTTGCAGGAAGGAATGGAGGCAACGGTAAGTCCTCTGACTTGTATTTATGCTTAGGCAGTCCTTGGGGCGTATTTTCTTTCTAGTCGGGTCTTAGGGGGTTGAACTTGTTGAGACATCGTCTCAACCCGTTGTGGGATAACATTTTCAGGTCCCTCAGGTGAAGAATCCCGGAGCTTGAGGCGGAAGGGTCAGGAGCATGGATGTTTTAGAAGTTCTTTTTAAAGATAGATTTCATGTACTTAGACCTTAGAGTTAACCTCTATTTGTAAACCAAATTGTGGTTTTAATAATGTGTTGATTTGAAAATTATGGCTCTACTTTTCTATCACATCTTGTTGTTGTCTGGGGATTATTTATTTGCTTCTACATGCGTATTAAAATGAATGGGTCGGCGATGCATCATGGAACGTCACTAATTAATCGACTGTTGAGGAATGGGCACATGCTCGGAGGATCGGGGCGTGACATGATATGTATGAGATCAGAAGATATCATATTCATTAGGTTCGATTTGTGAACATGGATTACAACATTTACTGGTCAGCGGATTCAAGAATTAGAGTACTTCATTGATTATGGTTGACTGATCTTGCTAGGTTCCCTTTGGTTAACTGATGGAGCTAATTACATTTGATTATTTTGTTTCTTGCACTAAAGTTTTAGCCTTCTTGATTAAGTAGTAGATATATCTATATTGAGACTACCATCATGAGTGATACTAAGGCTTCTACAGATAGTGTCAATGTTCAAATTACCACTATTAAATTAAATGGATCTTCCAATTACTTGTTATGGGCCCAAGCTGTGAAGGTCTATATTAATGCCAAAGGGAAACTCCATTATCTTACTACAGACTCTCCCGTTGAAAATTCTAAAGACTATAGTGATTGGATGAGAGAGAATGATACACTTTTGGTGTGGTTATGGAATAGCATGGAACCATCCATCGCTACTAATGTCACGTTCCACACAACTACTAAGGGAGTGTGGGATAATCTTATGGAGAGTTGCTCACAAGACAAAAGTATGTCTAGAGTTTATGGGCTGAATGATAAGATCTTTAATTTTAAACAGGGAGACAAGTCTCTTGGAGAGTATTATAGTGCTTTGAAAGGTATGTGAGAAGAACTTAATCTTTATCAGCCCATCACTACTGATCTTGAGAGACTTAAGAGACGGCGAGTTGAATTTCAAGAGGCCAAATTTTTTATCTGGCTTGAATGCCGACTTATAGCCTGTGAAGAGTGAGCTTCTTGCTAGGGAGAGAGAGAGAAAGAGAGTTCCTTCTATGAATGAAACATTTTGTCGAATTCAGCGCATTGTCACTCTGTCTTCTACGTCATCTAAAGACAATTAAGCATTTATGGCTAGTAGTGGTGGTCGTGGTCGTGGTGGTTTTTCCAATAGAGGTCGTGGTTTCGGGGGAGGTCGTAGTCGTGATGGTGGACATAGTGGACAAAGTTCTAATCGAGATAGCCGTCAGTGTATATACTGCGGCAAATCCGGTCATATTGTTGACACTTTTTGGGCCAAGCATGGCAAGCTTGAGTGGGCTCAACGATTACTTACTGCAAATGCTATTGTGTCTGAAGGGAGTGCTAGAAATTTGTCTTACAGTGACATGAACCCATCTATCCCACCTGGGGGTAGTTCTTCTGAGTCTACGACTTGAGATGATATGGTTACACAATTCATCAAGCGTGTCCAACAACTAGAGGCTTCCAATTTCTCATCCACTGCCACTTTTGCACGTATAGGTAACATGGCATCTTTCTTTACTTTGTCTCCTAGCACCCCTTGGGTCATTGACTTGGGAGATTATAGTCATATGACGGGTAAGTAAGAACTATTTTCTTCCCACCATAACTCTAGTCTTTCATCAAAAGTTATTTTTAGGGGTGTGCAACCGGACCGGGTTTACCCGGTTCCCGGTCCAGCCCACCTGGAAAATAGGGTCGGGAACTGGTTCCGGTTGAAACCGGTCCGGGAACCGGTTCCGAGGGATTACCCACCCGGGAACCAGATCGACCGGACCGGTTTGGGAATTGGTTTGAGAACCGGTTTTTAAGGCAGCCCCAAAATCGAAAACCCTAATTCGTTTCTACTTTACCTCTTAGGCTCTCACACGATCACACGGCTCATCCTCAAACTTGCTTTTCCTTTGTTGCGCCATCGCTAGATTCGTCGGTGGGAGAACGCCATTGCCGGAGCCGTCGCCGGGTTCGCCACCATCGCCGCCGCGCACCCCCTTGACGTCGTCCGCACCCAGTTCCAGTTCCAAGGTCTCTCTCTCTCTCTCTCTCTCTCTCTCTCTCTCTCTCTCTCTCTCTCTCTCTTTTCGGGTGCTTCCGACTTGTGTCGAGTTTTTGGAGTTTGCTTTGGGCTAATACGGATGATCCGTTAGTGGGAGAACGCCACCATCGAAGCCGTCGCCGAGTTCGCCACTGTGAAGAACGTCAAATTCGGCGTGTGTCCGTCACTCGCTGCGTCGTTGTTTCGCCTCCCCAGTTGTTTTTGCTCTGTTGGGTGTGTTCTTCTATTGATCGTTGGATGGTTCGTTCGTCGGTGACGTCGTAGCAGCTAAATTTGGGCCTGTGTCGTCGAGTTGGAGTGTGTATCTGTGTCGATCTTTGCTGTTCGTGTGCGGTCATGGACGGTGGAGCGACGATTCCAGCTGTGATTGCTCGAATTTGAGCTCTGCAATGCCGACCATGTGTCTTTATTGTTGAAGATTCTCTTCTTTGTTTTTCTTTCCCACGGTGGTATGTCAAAGTTCTCGTCTATCGATCGATTATTTGGGTAGGCGTTGAAGTAAGATGATTTGGGGGGTTTTGGTGATTTTAGGGTTTTGGACTCGAATGATCGCCAAGGATCGCGGAGTCGTTGCCTTTACAACAGGATGAATGCATCATGATTAGGAAGTCAAACATTCTTAGCAGCATTTTTTTATGGTTTCGTGTGGATCGTTGGTTGAGTTTTTCCTTTTTAAGTGATTTCCACGAAAGTCATCTCCTTGTAAGAGCTGTCTAGACCTGGGTTCCATCCATGTCGAGAGGATTAAATTTTCTTTAGCATCGATGGAATTTGTTAATTCTTACATATGGTGTGAATATGTGTTGCAAGAGAGCTGTTGGTTGAAATCTCTGGTAAAAGTAGGTTGTTTAGAAGTGTCCTATATTGATTAGTGGAAGCATTTTGCATTCAAACGCTTTATCTTACATATAAGTGATGTATAGCAATTTTTATGCAAAACAAGTTCCAATATAAACAGGGTTAACCCTGTTCCCGGACCGGAAAAACAAGGTGGGTTGGGAACAGGATCCAATGCAAACAGGGTCGGGTACATGGTCAAAAAAAAGAGAATCGGTTATAATAGGGTCAGGTACAGGGTCTAGGTCTAGACCCTACCCACCCTAAACCCGATCACCCCTAGTTATTTTAGCTAATGGTTCC
The DNA here is from genome assembly GCF_016545825.1 of Eucalyptus grandis. NCBI lineage: Eukaryota > Viridiplantae > Streptophyta > Magnoliopsida > Myrtales > Myrtaceae > Eucalyptus > Eucalyptus grandis. Next base: position 16,153,183 of record NC_052620.1, read on the forward strand.
TCGACTCAAGTGGTTGGATCGGGGACTGTTTCACTTATCTTTGTCCTCTGTTTTACATGTTTCCCAACTTCCTTTAAATTTGTTATCTGTTAGTCAATTAACTAAAGCTCTTAGTTGTTCAGTTACATTTTATCCATCTTATTGTGTTTTCTCGGACCTTTAGACAAAGAAGATGATCGATGTAGGGCATGAACGTGATGGACTCTACTATCTAAATGGTGTCTCTACTGCTGACGCCAATGGTCTAGCTGCTAGTTCTATTAGCCCCCTATTATGGCATTCTAGTTTAGGGCATTTATCTTTATTTAAGTTACAACAAATAATTCCTGAGTGTAAATCAATTGCTACTGAAACATCATCATAGTTCTTTTCATAGTCGTAATGATTCTCGTGCATCTACTTTACTTGAACTTGTTCATTCGGACATCTGGGGACATTCCCGTATTGTTAGTAGAAATGGTTTTAAGTACTTTGTTACTTTTGTGGATGATTATTCTCGTTTAACATGGCTCTATATGCTTCATGACTGTTCTGAATTTTTACATGTTTTACAATGATTTCATCGTGAAGTTACTAATTAGTTTAATACATCCCTTAAAATTTTGCGAATGGATAATGCTCTAGAATATACACAGAAATCAATTTCTTTGTGTTATTCTAATCTTGGCATTATACATCAAACAAGTTGTACTTATACCCCTCAGTAGAATGGTGTGGCCGAGAGAAAGTACTGTCACCTTCTAGAAGTTGTTCATTCACTCTTATTTCATATGCGTGTGCCAAAATCATTTTGGAATGATGCTGTCCTTACCACATGTTATCTCATAAATCGTATGCCTTCCAATGTCCTCAATCATCAGTCACCAATTAGTGTTATATTTCCTGACAAGCCGTTATTCCCTCTTACCCCGCTCGTCTTTGGGTGTGTTTGTTTTGTTCATAACCTATGTTTTGGTTCTGATAAACTATCTCCTCGTGCCACTGTTGACACCTTAAAAAAAATTATTGCATGAAGATTATCTAGGTGTTTAATATAGTTTTCTAATGGAATATGTTTTTCCTAAAAAAAAAAAAATTAATTAAAAAATTAAAAAAAAATTAAATTAAATTTAAAAAAAAAAAAAAAAAAAAGCTGGGGCCAATGATCTAAATGTGACTAGCCAAGCCCATGAGGTCAAATTGGAATTAAAATGGCAAATTGGGGCAAAAATGCAATTTTCAAAAGTTGAGGGACCAATTTGCAAAATTTGCAAAATTTTGCCCGAACCCTTAAATCATTATCTTGGCCCCCAATTAAGTTGAAATTGAACTTGGGTCAGGTCTAATTAATCGAATCGGGCAAAAAGGACCTAATTGCATTGAATTTGGCATTTTCGGGCAAGAAAATGGCCAACTTTGAGGGACTTTCTTGCAAAATTGGGTGGAGATAATTGCGAAAAATGGTCAAGATATTAAACTACTATACATGAGATTTCTAATTGATAAAAAAACGCAGCCAAATTAGTGGATTAAAGCACTCAAATCAGTAGCCAAAACTCAGTCCACGAGTTGGTCTTAATCCGGAGTTGCTGAGTAAGCAATTTGGTGGCCCCACCATATCCTCCTCAGCTGCCCAACCAGCCCGATCTTTGCACGTGATGGAATACCGTATATATTAGTGCAAGTGGAAGAAAATTGGACAGGGATAAGCTTCTGACAGCACCGGAAAATCGCAGCAAAACCTGCACACTCAACAGCTGCAGAATTGAAAAAAATTGGCTAAGTCAGAGAGTGGGTGAAGTAGCCCTGTTGACAGGCCTGGTAGGTGGACAAAAAGGCTGACCAAAAATCCTGTAATTCGGGGATAAGGTCACGGAAGCAAGGTATTTCGAGAGAGGAGAGAGAGAGACGAGAGGGAGAGGAGAGAGCTCGGAATCGTCCCCAAAGAGGCCCTCAGAAGCAACTCCAGAAAAGAAAACCCAGAAATTCCAGATCAACCTTCTGAGAGAAAAGTGAGATTTGCGCAAACTTGCAGCCAAAATTAGCCAAAACCTTAAACTAGAGAGTGAAACTTCACTCAAAGATCTTTCCATCCATAGGTCGCACGTCCAAAATGGAGATCGGGAAGGCCTCCTAAAGCCCCCGAAACAGTGCCCTCCTGTCGGGCCAAGAAAGTCCGAAAATTTTTCTAAGTGTCGAGACTGGTTGGTCACGAGTGAGGAAAGCCAGTGTTTTTGAGAAATTTGAGAGAAAAATGAGGAAAATATTGACTTTTAGCCCAAACTAGAATACATATAGTTTGGTGTGGTGTCAATGTTTCCAACAAAATACGTCTTGAAGTCTAATGTTAGAGCTCAACGAAAACCTTCGTTGTCAGTTCGTTTTTTTTGCAGATCTCATTTCCAGTTGAAGAAGCCAACTTCCACAGGCCCCCGAGGATAATTTGTCGGTTTCATCGGCCAAGAACCACTTGAAAAAGAAACTAGGAAGCAAGGTAAGCACCCTAGATGTATTTATTTTCGAGTTTGAGTATGTTTTGATCATGAAAATCAAGAGGAAAACCAGCCCGGAAAACTGATTTCTGAGGTTGAAATTTTTCTAAGTATTTGAAATCTCTTCAAGAGTGTTGCATGTGTGCTTCTTGGAGAGGTCGTTTTGATGTTGTTCGGTGGGTCATTCTCTGTGATGTTTATTGCATTTGAAAGCTCATGTTACCTACTTTCACTCGGATCAAGTAATGTTTCCTTTAGATCTCGTATGCGATGAGTGTCGGGGCTTGAATATGGGCATGTAACCTGTTTGTTTGACTTGGGTTCAAACCCAGATTTGCAAAATCAGTTCAAACCCGTGTATTTGAGGATGATTTTAGCTTGGTTCTAGTGTGTTTTTAGCTATTATTTCTATCTAATATTGTTCTTTGCATGTGGTAGTATAATCTTAATACTTTAGTTCCACATGAGATTGCTTATGAGTGGAGATTGAAGGCTGCAAACATGGCTCGAAGAGGCTATTGGGGCTAGTTTAATGCACACCAAGTGTTCGACAAAATGCCCAAACTAAGCTTCGATCTTGAAACGGTCGATTTGAGCTTGATTATTGTGATATTCATGTGCTGTGTTACTCCATGTTAGCATAGATCGGTTTAAGGAATTATTATTATTATTTTTAAATAATAATTAAAAAAGAGAAAAATATGAAAATTTCAAAAATATCAAAAAACGTTAGATAGCATCAAATTAGGATATAAATGACATATATGAAATTTTCCTAATTTTAAAAGGTCATTTTCCTAATTTAATGCTATTTTGGTATTTTATAACCATTTTTGTAAATAATCCATTTTGCGTAGATTAAAACTATTTAAAGTAATTTCATGCATCTAGAGTAATTTCATGCATATTTAAATTTTCATTTTGCTCATGGGGGTCCTGTCCCGGGGCGTGATAACAAGGCCATGTAATATTATTTGCTCGACTTGTATCGAGTTTACCTTTTCCGCGTTTATTTTCAAGTCATTTCAATTTCTTGGATGTTTACTTACGCGCCGCTTTTCATTAATTTGAATGTAAATTTCTCTTCTAAATTATGTTAGGATTAGTCTAGACATTAAAAAAAAAATTACAAAAACATTTGCATGGACACTTAGTGGTTTCATAAAAATTATAATTGGTAATCAAGATTGTGTGGCCATTTAGATAAACAACTTTCCAAGTTAGTGGTACCGCAAGGGCGTTAATAGAAATATTGGCGTAAACAAGTCCCGTTCCTAGAAATCTCTGGTTGCGTAGGAATCAAGACAACACTCCCGTGTCTTGATTGGTTTCTAGTCGACCCCAATAGGCTAGTGGCGACTCCTAGAATTACATAGATTGTTAAGAATTAAAATTCAAAATCCAATGTTGCGCGAGGTATGGGCTTGGGAGAGCCCGCGCCTAATCTAGGGCCATTGGTCCGCCTCTTTAGGCAAATACCCCTAAACCCTCTTCCTTTTCCCCCGGACGGAAAAAAAGAGGTCGTGACAGCCACTAAATGTATTTTTCTCAGGTATTCACGTACACAAAAGGGATATCAGTGTTATGATCCAATAACTTGTACCCAATATGTTAGTGCTGATGTTACTTTTTTCGAGGGCACATCAAACTATTCTGCTGAGGGTAAAGAGTTTTCAACTAACATTGTAGCTGATCCTCCTATCCCACATCTTATCCCCTTAGATTATGTTAGTTCTTCTCCAGTACCTCCTCCTTTGCAAGTGTATCAGCGGCGAAAGCAATCTACAGCACCACCAGTTTCCAGCTCTTCCATGCGCTCCGTTCAATCTTCCTCCTTGTCTCCTGGTCCGGACGATCTTCCGATTGCTCTTCGCAAAGGTACTCGATCGTGCACACAAAAATCCCGTTTGGCTTACCCTATTGAGCATTATGTGTCTCTTTTACATCTTCCTTATCCATTACATGACTTTCCTCTATCATTACAAACTCATACAATTCCTATTTCTACCACTGAGGCTTTGTCTTGCCTTGAGTGGAAGAAAGTTATGGATGTGGAAATGGAAGCTCCGGTGTCTCGTCAAACGTGTTTATTAGTTGATCTTCTTCTTGGGAAAGATGTGGTGAAGTGTTGTTGGGTGTACACTATCAAGTACAATCCGGATGCTTCAATTGAGCATCTTAAAGCTCGGTTCGTTGCTAAAGGTTTTACTCAAACTTATGGAGTGGATTATTTTGAGATTTTTTCCCCTGTGGCACGTCGCAATTCTGTTCGTGTTATTATTTCTCTTGCTGTGAATTTCTATTGGCCATTATATCAATTGGATGTCAATAATGCTTTTCTTTATGGCAATTTGTTTGAAGAAGTATATATGGAGCAACCTCTTGGGCATGTTGCTCAGGGGGAGAATCGTAGTAAAGTACGTCAGCTACATAAGGCCATTTATGGGTTGAAACAGTCTCCAAGAGCATGGTTTGAAAAATTCAGTTCGGTAATTTCTAGATGTGATTTCCACCAATGTTATTTAGATCATTCTGTTTTTGTTCATAAGAAGGAAGCAGGGGTGGTCATTCTTGTGGTATATGTGGATGATATAATTGTCTCTGGTAGTGATGTGATTGGCATTTATGATGTTAAGTCATTTATTCAGCAACAATTTCAGATTAAAGACTTGGGAACCCTTAGATATTTTTTGGGTATTGAAGTTTTACGAAGTAAAAAATGTATTAATTTGTCATAGCGAAAGTATGTTCTTGATCTTTTGTCTGAGACTGGTACACTAGCTTTCAAGCCAGTTGATACTCCTATGGATCCAAATCAAAAGTTTGGAGTTGATGATGGAAATGAAATTGAAAACAAGCAACAATATCGACGTCCGGTTGGGAAACTAATTTATCTTACTGTTACACATCGTGATATTTCTTTTGCCATTGGTGTGGTGAGTCAGTTTATGGAGTCACCTAAGACGGCTCATTGGGATGTTGTCTGTCGCATTCTTCGATATCTTAAAAGCTCTCCTGGTAAGGGACTAATTTATAAACCTAACGGTTCTTCCACTCTTGTTGGCTATTCTGATGCTGATTGGGCTGGGTCAACGTATGATTGACGGTCTACGACTAGGTATTGCACCGTTATTGGTGGTAATTTGGTCACTTGGAGAAACAAGAAACAAACTACTATTGCTAGGTTTAGTGCGGAAGCTGAATATCGTGCTATGACACATACTATGGCTGAATTGTTGTGGTTGAAATCTCTTCTTTAGGGCTTGGATTTTCTATTAATCAACCTATTGATATGATGTGTGATAATCAAGCAGCTATTTATATTGTTGGGAATCTTGTTTTTCAAGAGCGAACTAAGCATATAGAAGTTGACTGTCACTTTGTTCGCGATGCTGTGAAGCAGAAGTTGGTTGCTACTCCTTACGTTGCCTCTAGAGATCAGCTTATTGATATGTTCACCAAAGCGTTATTTCGTCCTACTTTTGTTGCTGGTTGTTCCAAGCTAGGCATGGGTGACCTATATGCTCCAACTTGAGGGGGAGTGTTAAGTTACTTTAATTGAGTTATTTTTAATTTTTAGATTTTTATTTCTCTTTTACTTACATAAGGGTATTATGGTCATATACAATTTATATTTAATATAAACACAATGGGTGTAGGGTTTCTGTTACACAGAAAACTACAGTCCTCTCTTTGTTTCTTTTACGTTCTCCTTCTCCTTCTCCTTCTCCTCCTCCTCTCCATTCTTTCTCTCTTCCTTCTTTATCTCTTTCTACTTGCTGCGGGTTCTTTGATTAGCTTTGTGACACAAAACACATATCTCCTTCCTACCAAACCAAACACAATATGTACCCAATGACATAACAACAGTCACCAACAACCGTGCTCAACAAGCACAATTCACTGAACTTATACGTGCAGATTTGTGTAGGGTATGACTAGATTTTTGAGTTCCACACGGTCTGGAAGGTTGATTTGAGAAATGGTCTGTCTGGTTTGCAGAGGCTGCTGTCTAGCTTGTTCTAGGAGCATCATTTGCATTGCTTATGTGAATTTCATGGACTGGACTCTAAATAGTTCCAAAGAGACTTCTTGTGATCATCAAGGTCCAGTTTATGGAAAAAAAAGTTAAACAATCGTTGACAAGTCGTTACCCTAAAATAAGAGCTCCTCATGAATTCCGATGCACCAGATATGATCACGGATCCAAAATTTGGATTGAATGCTTTCAATCATCACAAGTTTTCAAAAAAAAAAAAAGAAAAAGGCATGACATATTTGAACAAGATCTAAATCCAGATTGTGCTACCATATGGAGACATTGCATTAAACAAGAAACTATCTACTTTTTTAAGCCAGTATTCCAATAAAATTACGAGTAAGGTTATTTTCTTTCAAAAGTAGCCACAAGATAATGAAGAGTGGTAAAAACGTATTCTTTCTTATTTTGTGGCAATTGTAGTTTGATGGTTACTGATCCACTTCCTGCTTTTGTCACGTCTGAATCTTAAGGTCTGTACAAAATTGAATTAATTTTCTACGTGTTCATTTAATTCAACATGATTTTTTTTTTCTGTCATACAACAGTTCTTATCGCCACGATTTCGCATCCAAGCAATAAGAATACGTCTCTCTGTCTATTTTCTATCTCATCAATTTTATTCTTTTTTTCAGTAATTCTCATCTGCTTTCTATACCTTTGGTATTTTTTTATTCATAAATATTTTTACCATCTCCTCCTGAATGTACTTTCCTACTGCCCATGTTTTTCTACATTCCTAAACCACATGACCATATGTAATATTTACCAATATCAATCCATAATTTCTTTCTTAATTACCTTGTAATTTTGATGGATTGCTAAATAACAAGAAGAAGTTACTTCAACTTTATTAGTCGTTCCATGTTATTATTTTACAATACAAACTTGCCTTTAGCAGATTCAATTAATATTAAATACCATCAATTTTTTTTGAACTTGTTTTTAGTACAGACAAACCCTGAAAGATATAAATTTTCACTGAAATTGCTTGTCCCATTATTTTGCAAAGTAATTCTGGTGGACTCTATTCGATGAAAATTATATAAAATTCACCTACTTAAATACCCCTTTTATAATATGGTTTAATTTATTAATCTTATCAATAAGACTTAAGATATATAACAGCCCTCAATTTCGTTCGTCCGTCTAATAATCACGTCTTACGTCATTCATACATCATCGTTCAATAGTTCGGTGGAATGTACTTGTCTTGGCACACGGAGCCTATTCATTCCCAAGCCCATCTTACTGCACCAGTCAAGCCATTTTTGTTTTTTTGCCCGTCTGCCGTGCCAAGTCATTCACATGTCACTCCAAGTCTAAGGAAAAACACTAATTTAGATCTAAGCAGATCCTTAAAAGATTTTATCCTGATTCAATTTGAATATTGAGATTTCCAAGATATAAAACATCTAAAGGGTATTCCCTCTTATTGGGGAAGACAAATATAGAGAGGAGAGAACTAAAGGAGTGTTGGACGTACCAGTACTAGCACATTAAAATAATGAATACAATCCTATCAGTCTATTTGGATTACCAAGTAGGTGAGGCGGTCTCCAACATAGAGCTCATGGCTCCTGCTGTTTGGTGAAGTCATCCTATTAGCAGACACCAATGATCCAAGTAGTACCCTATCATTCACATGTCACTCCAAATCTAAGGAAAAAATAGCAAAAGATCGCTTCAAGTGCCATGAGTTAGCATAAAGGGATATTTAAGTGCCAAAACTTACGAAAGTGGCACTTAAGTGCCACATTTGAAGATAAATTGATCATTTAAGTGCCACTCCGTAAAAATTAGGCCAAAATGCTGACGTGCACAATTTCTGGCGAAGTAAGTGTAAAACGACGCCGTTTTGCACGCTAACGTGACCAAATAATGCAAAACCGACGTCGTTTTGGTGCTGACGCTATCGCCGAGAAGGGCCCGGTGACAGCGGGGAGGTGGCGGCGGCAGTGAGGTTGAACCCTCGGCCGCCTTCCCCCTTTTTATTTTTATTTTTAAAATTTGCAAATCTTTTTAATTTTTTTAAAAAAAATTTAATATTAAAATTTTTATTTTAAAATATTTTAAATAAACTTAATTTTAATTTTAATTTAATTATTTTTATATTATTTTTTTACTATGTCAGCACCAAAATGATGCCGTTTTGCACTTGCTTCGCCGGAAAATTGCCACGTTAGTATTTTGGCTAGATTTTGGCCGGATTGGCACTTAAGTGATCTATTTTGCTCCAATTTTGGCACTTAAGTGTCACTTTTGTAAGTTTCGATATTTAAGTCTCTTTGTGCCAACTTATGGCACTCTAGGGGTCCGCGCGTCAAGGAAAAACACTAGTTAAAGAAGACAAAGCTTCAAAGTCTCACCAACCATCGCCAATGAAGAATTCGGAGCTAAATTCATCCCAGCCACAGGTGTCAGTCACATCATCTCGGCCCTTGAGTTCACGGCCTGCTTGCTCAGCCATGACCCTCGAGTCTAGGGGTGAGTGGTTCTTGGTTCTGGTTCGGTTCCGTTTGGAACCTACAACCTACCATCGGATATAGATTCCTTATTTTTTGGAACTTGGAACTTACCCGTTAGAACCAAGAACCTGAAACCTACCTTGTCACGGGTTCTAGGATTGGTTCCAGGTTCCAAAAGGTTCTTTTTTTTTTTTTTTTTTTCAAATTTGAATTATAATGAAAAAGGAAAGAGACAAACCAAAGCTTCTATATCCATAAATTGCCAAAAATAGTTCCTTAGGAGCAAATGCATAAAAAAAAAAAAAGGCACCTTTTGTCCCTTTGACTAATGCCGCTCCATCAACAAACTGAATTTTCATAAATATAGCTTTATTCTTCACAAACTGCAAGGAGAAGAAAAAACAAGGGCAGAAAAAGGCAGCAGCAATTGTCACTTCGACCTTTCCCTGGAAAAGGAAAACACAATTTTGTTGCACTGAAGCTTGTAATGGTTACAATATCTAAGAATGGGCAGAACGAGGAAAAAAAGTTTCAGGATATGGACAGAAAGGAGGTCAGGACACCTGGAGTGCCATAACTTGGCACGCCGGGACACTTAAGTGCCATAACTTTAAAATGGTACACTTAAGTGCCATCATCGGAGTAAAATGGGACACATAAGTGCCAATCCGGCGAAAAACCGGCCAAAATGCAGACGTGGCATTTTCCGGCGACAAGCTTAACTGATGTAGCAATTTTTTTTTATAAAAAAAGCAGACGTGGAGGAGAAAACGACGTCGCCCCATCCACTTTGTGCACTTGGCCAAACAAAACGACGTCGTTCGTTTATTTGGAATTTAACATTTTGTCGGTTCACGGTGGTCGACGTCCTCTCCATCCATCCATCGCCGTTCACAGCTCGCCGTTCGCGGTGATCGCTCGCCGTCGTCGCTCGCCTTTGTCGGTCGCCGTCGTCGGTCGCCGTCGTCGGTCGCCGTCGTCGCGCCGTCATCGCTCGCCGTCGTCGATTTGCTCAGGTTTTTCTCTTCTTCCTCTCCCCGTGGTGAAATTAGGGCTCCGACTCGTTTATTAGGGCTCGGACTTCAAATTTGGGGGTCGGCTGGGAAAGGTCGGGCTTGATGTGAGATTTAATGGCTGAGATGTAGTGCTACAATCCTATTGGGGGTTCAAATTGACGGTTTAGGAGCGGCATTGAAATATAGGCTCGGTGTAGGGCTCGAGGGGGGAAATTAGGGCTCGGTGTAGGGCTCGACGTCGCCTCATCCACCGTGATGTGTGATTCATTCAGGGTGTTGAATTGTGATGTGCGAAAGTAATTTGTAGTGGTCGGATGTGAAATGTGCGATGATTGGTGATTGTTAGGGTTGAGTATTGGACTTTGCACATGTGAGAATCGAAGGTTGTGGGGATGGGGACTTCGGATATTTGTTTAATAAATTGCATTGTTGAGGACCCATGCTGAGGAATCTCTCCATATTTTAAAGAAATGCGACGGCATAATCAAAGCGGTTGTCGGGTCCCATCTTAATTTTTATTTGTCCTTGTCCTGAGGCCTGTTGTTTTCAAGCTGCGGCAGCTGTCGACGACCGCATCTTCCCTCTCTCTTCTTCTTTTCTTTTCTTTTCTTTAATAAAGAGTGTGGGGACCTCCACTTGCAATTGTCTGTTCTTTGTGAATGTGGTCCCAAAATAGTTAATTGTATATTTGTCCTCTTTTGTTGCAGAAATGGCGCATAAAGACTATGTTGCTGTCATCGTTTACTACGGTGGAGATTTTGTGATTGGGGAGGATGAGTGGGAGTATGAGGGGGGGAATGAGGGTACTATCTTTGTAGATATAAAGAAGGCATCTTATATTGGATTTGTTAGGGATATAGTGACATTTTTGCCTTGTAGAGTACAAAAGTTCTTGTCTTGTGTTCTGGGAAAGGCTTGAGAGATGGTTTGAGAGTTTTGGAAGATGATAATGGTTTTAGGGATGTCTTATATCATTATCTTCATGGCGAAGAGGCGAAAGTGTTTGTTGAAAACAATAGTGAGGACGAAAATGATGACACGAGATACCACCGAAGTAGGAGAAGGAGGAGATGAAGTAGGTCATGATGGACGGGATGGGGAGGAGAGGGCGCAGATGCTGTTCACCGGAGCGATGTGACATGGGTGATGTCACCATCACTGAATTAGATTGGGAAGTAGCTGAATCCGGTGAGGGTGACGATGACGATGAAGGGTTGGTCTTTGAAGCTGAAAATTTGTTAATCTTAAGTGACGCCGACGATGAGGAGCTTACACGTCAAGGAAAAAAAAAAAGGGACTTTTTGTCGAGATAGATTTGCAACTTTGCATGTAGCTGTTCATCCAAACGAGACGAAGGCCCCAGCAGATGTTGGTGTTGCTGGCCGGAGTCACTGAGACAGATTATGAAGAAAGCATCGACACCGCAACTTCCCGGGACGAAGTTGAAGAAGATCAACGAGCATCAAGTGCGTAGAAGGAAAAGTAAGTTTCCTTCCTATGATCCATCTGTTGCATCTCCTACTTTGTCAGTAGGTATGAAATTCCATGATGCGATACAATTTAGGGAAGCTATACTGAGTTCTTCCATTGCTGCACAAAGAAATATTGATTTCATTAGAAATACCAAGAAATTTGTAAGAGCTAGGTGTTCGCAGCAAAACTGTCCATGGAAGATTTACGGTGCGTTTGTTAAGAAGAGTGGGTCTTTTCAGATTAGAGCCTACCAAGAGGAACACACTTGTTCCATTAATTTTCAAAACAAAAGGGTAACAAGTTCATGGTTGTCGAAGCACTTCTTCGATCGATCAAGGTGATGCCCAACTTGAAACTTGCTAACTTTAGGATGCTGGTGAAGGAGCGTGTAGGCATCAATGTATCTAGGAATCGGTGCAAAAGAGCAAAGCAAAAGGTGATAAAGGTACTTATTGGTCGGTATGCTAAGGAATATGGGCGAGGTGTGGGAGTATGCTTGGGAGTGTAGGCTGCAAAACCCTACAAGTAGAGTGTATGTAGAGGTGATTGAGAGACCACTTCGATCATGGGACCAAGTTCGATAAGTTCTATGTGTGCTTTGATGCATGCGAGACGAGGTTTTTAGCTGGTTGTAGACGGATTATAGGATTGGACGGCTGTTTCTTGAAGGGCTTGTGCAAGGGAGAATTGTTGGCAGCGATTGGAAGAGATGCGAATAACCAAATGTTCCCACTAGCTTGGGCTATTGTAAAGATTGAGAACAAGGACAATTGGTCTTGGTTCTTGAAAAATCGATGGCTGACTTGGAGATAACAAACGGGAAGGGTGGGCATTCACGGTGACCAACGAAGGTAATGCTTGCTTTTTGAAAAGTTTAGTCAATAGTTTGCTTTGCTTTGGTTTGTAATATGAACATGTAATTTGCTATAATATTTCTTACTTTGAATTATTGCGGGGATTGGTTCCGGCAAATGCCGAGTTGTTGCCCCATGCTGAACATCGAATGTGTGCGCGGCACATATACGGAAATGGGCAAAGAACTATAAAGGGGATAAGCTGCAATTGCAATTTTGGCAATTAGCAAAGAGTGCAAACATGGCTGACTTTAGAATAGCCAAAGAAGGACTGCTTCAATTGACAAAGGAAGGTTGTGCTACCCTATTTCAACTAGAACCGAAGCATTGGTGCAGGGCATTCTTCAGTGAGGAGTTCAAGTGCGATAACGTCGACAACAACATTTGTGAAGTATTTAATTCGAAGATAATAGATGCCAGATGCAAACCAGTCATCTCAATGCTTGAAGATATACGAGTTGCGGTTATGACTCGGCTGCGAGAAACAAAGAGATGAGGCTGCAAAGTGGACAAGACAATATGGTCCTAGGATTGTGAAGAAATTGGATGACAACTTGGCTGCAAGTACGCATTGTCATCCCATTTGGAATGGAGATGACGGATATGAGATAATGAAGGGTGCGAGATAAGTATGTTGTCAATCTAGGAAGTAGGAAGTGTTCATGTAGATCATGGCAAGTAAGTGGAATTCCATGTGCACATGCCATATGTGCCATCCAGTTGAAGGGCGACAATATAGATGATTACATCGATGATTGGTACCATAAATCAAAGTATCTTGCTTCCTATCGAGTTCATGATGCAGCCAATTAGAAGTAGCAAGTTTTGGGAGCCCACGGATCGTGAAGCACCTCTACCTTTGCCACTTTGAAGAAGACAATTGGAAGGACAAAACGAAGACGAAGAATGGCGGAGGGAGAGGTCTCGGGTCAGCAAAGAATGAGCGGGGAGGGTGCAAAGATCACGTGCTCTTATTGTCGCCCTAACAGGCCACAATATTAAAGGTTGTCAATTGAGGAAGCAACAACGGTTGAGGCAAGGTGAAGGGCCTAGTGAAGAGACAGTTGGAGAAATGCACACGGCGGGGGCCAAGTGAGTCGATTGTTCTTCGATCAACAAGTAGAACCCGGTAAGTCATGAAATTTATTTTATGTTTATGTTGCTTTCTTGTCGTTTATCATAAAAATGTACATAATGATATCCTATTTGGCCTTGTATGTAATGTGTTTGTTAGGTCACAAGAAGAACCTCAGTAAGTCATGAAACTGAACAGCCTGTTCGAAGAAGGCAAGGTAGAACACAGCCAGGTAAAGGATTGGCCCAAGTGGCAGCATCACGGCCAGCTGAAGGATTGACCCAAGCAGCATCACGGCCAGCTGAAGGATTGACCCAAGCAGCATCACGGCCGGTGCGAGTCGGCGTTCTTCGGCGAAAGAAATACCCGAGTGCTAAATTCAATCAATTTGTATTCAGTTTTTATTATTATATGTCTCGATATTATATTTATGGTATCTTTTCGCCTCTTTCTCGGGTTCGAAGAAAGCAAGTTCGAACTCAGCGCCAACGAAGGGCCATCACGGGAGCCACCTCAAGGATCATCACGGGAGCCACCTCAAGGATCATCACGGGAGCCACCTCAAGGATCATCACGGGAGCCACCGGAAGAATCACCGCAGGGGCACCACAAGTACCACCACCGGTACCACCCGAAGGCCAAACGAGAAGGAGGTGTCACCGAAGTTGAAGGGCTACACGAAGGACAACTAGAACAAGGCCGGGTGAAGGGGCGGGTACACAAAGGCCATCTAGAAGACGCCCAACACAATGGGTCGAACAAGCCTCGAGGCTGTAGTTAAAGGGCCCAAGAAAGCGGGACAAAGGGGCAACAAATCACAAGTTCTGAAAGTGACGCCCTATTCAAACAAGAGGGGCACTTGGGAAGAGGTTCGGACAAATATGGCTATGGCTGTATACGAGATGAGCCTCTTTGGAGCAGTCATTCTCAATGTAAGTTTTATTGGCTGCATTTAATTTAATTTATGCTGTAGATTTTTGCTAACAATTTATTGTTTTTTTTGTAGCACGGGAGAAGTTCGAAGTTCTTATCTCGGGCCCAACTCAAGAATCGGCATTTGCACCAACAAAAAGAAGAAAACATCAACATCAAGCTGTGCCAAAAAAAATAAGAGAAAGAACCTAGCTCGAGCTCGAGCTCCGGCTCAGCTCCATCTCCGGCTCCGGCTCCGGCTCCTTTTGATTCAATTCGGCCTATGACATTTGCAGCTCCATCTGAGTCAGTGGATACTGAGAAGGTTGAAGAAGAAGTTGCACGTCCGGTTAGAAAGAGTGCCGAGAATTATGAATCAAGTGAAAGGCCCATCGAAAGGAGGACGAACGGGGGTGTCGTGCATATTGATTGATGAGATGAGATGTGATAGGATTTGTGGAGCTTAGGAGTAAAAACAGTTATGTAAACGATGATGTTGTCGTGCATATAGAAAGTCTATGCATCGATGGTTATCTTTTGTTTTTTTCTTTAGTTTGTCATTCATTGATGTTGTCGGACTCGAGACTCACACTTGATGAAATATCAATGAAATGAATGTTGTCGACTCGAGACTTGATGATATTAATATCAATGAAATGATCTTCTTGCTTGCCTTGTCAATTTATGTTGTTGTTTATCATGGATTCGGCTTTTACTTGTTGCTGCTGTTGTTGGTGTTACGTGGTGATAGCTGGAGTCTTTGGTGTATCTAGTGATGGTGGATGGTGATGTTTGGTGGTAGGTGGTAGTCGGTTTGTTGGTGGGGTGCTAATGTCGTGGCTGGGGTGCTTGGTGTGGCGATGGTGATGCCTGGTGATTATTGGTTTGTGGTGGGGTTATAGGCTTAAGCAGCTGCACCTACACACAGGTACAAGTGTGCGGTTGCACATCTTACACCATGTGTTGGTGCAAACTAGTGCAAGCAAGCCTTGCACTAGTATCTTGTGCAGGCAACACCACCGGCATGGTGGTGGCTGGAGCGCCTAGTGTGTAGTGTGGATAGTGGTGATGGTTGGTGGTGTCGCCGGTGCTGGTGGCTGGCGCAATTTTTACAGAAAACCGACAAAAAAATTGGCACTTAACTGATCCTATTCTAAAAAAACTTGGCACTTAACTGTTCACTTTTAACTACAAGTGACACTTAACCGATCACTTTAACAATAACTTGACACTAAAGTGATCCTTTTTTCATCGCGACTAGCACTTACGTGATTACTGAATACAACTTATGGCACTCGGGTAATGACTCATGTTTGTCTTGTGTATATGTCGGTCTGCATCAAAACAGAGAACATGATTCTGCATTGCAAAACAGAGAAGATGATTCTGCATCAAAACAGAAGATGATGGTAAACTTATGGCAAGTCCATACCACAGCACAAACGACAACAAAGCAACAATGATCTTGTTCCACAACACAAACTTCTTCGCATCTTTCAAAAGAAAAAACCCAACGTTTAATCCAGAACAACACCATTTTTAACTATGGCAGTCGCAGAAAACTTTTCTCATTCTCAAGTACTTTACATTTCATCATAAAGTACAATAGACAACAAAACAACACCATAATACACGCTTGGTAACACTTTCGTTCAATCTTCATCATTGGGACTTCATTCTTGAAAGGTTTAGTTGAAGATGCTTGAGCGTGCATTGACACTTCATTCTTCGAAAGTTTCACCGAAGACACTTGAGCTTGCATTGAGTCAACATCGTCCAAGTCGTCCACGAACACGGATGAAGATTGCTGTCTTTTATGAAGTAGATCCAATATCACCTCAATGGCTCGGTCGAGAGAACTTCTCATCAATCCATTTGAAGTATTTGCACTTCGACGCTTCTTTATATCGGGCGCATCCATAAAATCTTCTCCCGGGATTGATTTGAGTCCACGATGTTCTTCTTGGACTCGGTAACCCACAAAAACAGAAACGTTGGGCCTTCTCCTTCGCTTCGATGAGAGGAAATTGAGGCGCTAGCTGAGTCCCGCTCTCCATTTCCAAGATTCGACGAAGGAATTTTGGGCAAATGAAAATTAGGGTTCGAGACTTCAATTCGAGCACTTCAATAGGGATTTTGGCCGATTTAGGGTTTTAGATTTGGGGCATTTGGGGAGACGACGTCGTTTTTGGAAGATTTGGGGCTTTTATTATGGAGACGACGTCGTTTCTGGTGACCGAGCGCCGACTCGGCTCTCCGGCGAGCCACGTTGGCAAAAATAGTAATAAAATAGTGCCACGTATGATTTCCGGCAAGGGTCGCCGGAGGTGGCACTAAGTGTCCCACTTGAAAAAAAGTGGCACTTAAGTGTACCGTTTGGAAGTTATGGCACTTAAGTGTCCCGGCGTGCCAAGTTATGGCACTTGTGGTGTTCTTCTGCCGGACAGAAAGATATGGAATGTGTTAGTAGTGAATGGAGAGAGATCCTAGCAGAAATAAAACTTACTTTCCCTCTCCTTCCCTCATATATATTTGTATTTGATCTTAGAGTGGTGGCTCCTGGCACTGATCTCAAAACTCGAATTCAGGTTGAGAATGATTATATTAGCATCGGACCCCACAAGGATCGCTCCCTTTCTCCGGTAAATGTTGAAGATCCTAGCACTGATCATGTTCAAAGAACTTATGTTATCTCAAGGAGCCATCAATCTGTGTGAGAACTCATTCATCAGAAAAATAAGCATAACAAAAACATACCACTCGGTGCTCGTTATCTAGACATAATCAGAGACAAGAAATTTGTCCAGATTCCTACCAACATTAATGAACAGTATTTGGGTTGGAAGGGTTCGCAATTGAGTAGATAAATGCAAGTAGCAGTAGCTGCTTACCACCATTGTGTCCCAAACAAGATGCATCCTCTCCTCGATACCTCCAAAAACCACAAATCAAGATGTGAGACAGAACAATAAACAGCTTAGCTGGATCAGTTTTAGAGGCTATAATTACTTCAAAGTCTAGATTGGTGTCCCTCTTCAAGTGTGATAGATATTACACAACATCCGAACCTCATGTATAGAAACTTGTAGTTTTAGAGGCGAATTTAAGCCATCAAATTCAAATAGTTGGCATTGCAGCTCATGTCGTTCAATCAGCTTGCATACTGTGTTTGCACAGAAGACAACGTACACTGGTATCAAAAATCGATATCATAAGAACATATTGCACATTTAGCAAAAAGTTGTCATGAGGACATAAGCATGTTACACTTGTACACGGCTTGCAGCATTAAGTACAGGTAGCTAAGAAGCTCCTGAATGTTTCCAGACAACATTACTAGATTGATGAGCAAAGTACTTTTGCCTGAACTCTACATATGGGTAACCAATGAAAGATAGAAAGTGGGCAGGCTTTGAGAAAGAGAGTATTTCATACCACACTTGATTGTTCTCTTCCATATCAATCGAAAAGCTCTCTTCCCCAGCCTGCAGCAAAATGGAATGCCACATTATTATTTAAGAAACCTTGATGTTCTATGAATAAAACTTGGTCATATGCCCAAAAACACATTTTCGAGTAGGAGAAACTGAGAGATACACCTAGTTTGCCACGTCAGATGATTGAAACAGACTTTGCAAACATTGCCGAGTAATATGTGACAGAAGGTTCTTATCAAGATTTAAAGGTAATGAAAAAACATGACAAATGGAAGATCTGAAGGTTGTCAATCTCTAGTCTTGTCAGAAGGCCAAGATGGCTCATCACTAACAAAGAATTCATATTGGTTTTGAATCGCTTCTTCCTTCTTTGAATTCACGAAGATCGACCGAAACCATTCTTCTTCATCATCGTACACCCTGATCTACCAGACCACACAGCAACAGACCTCAGATCAACAAGCTTCTGTATTACAACTCACAAGATAAACTTTTCCTTTCAGGCCCTCCTAATCATGACTCAAACAAACCCACTTCCTAACTCTGAAAAATCAAGCAAGGCCATAGCTAATGAAAGCACAAAGAAACTAACGAACCCGATGGTCCGAAGTGCATCTTAAATCGCCTCACCAACAAAAACATCTCACTCTTCCAAACTAGTCAATCACATTCTCAATCGGCAAAAGCCAGGATTTTGTCATCATTTTTGTTTTCAACAATCTAAATTGACCTATAAGAAGCGGCAGTTCGTCAATGTTGACACCTAAATTTTAATGGCCCGTTTAGTCATTAAAAATTAGGGTTTAGTTTTATAAAATATATATATATATTAATTACATAGCATATAGATTTAGGTGCATTTTATTTTTAATTGGCATTTTATTTATTGAACCGGTGGCGGATGGGTCGAATGGGTGGTTTTGAATTTTAAATTAATAGGCCAGGTTAGGCCCATGAAAGGATAAAATCAACCCAAGCCCGTCGTTATTTTTAATTGATTATCTTGCGAAAAAATTAAGATTTGATGCGATATTATGGTTTTTTGAAAATTAAAAAATCGCATTGTAATCTTATTTTTATCAATAGATGATGAAATCGGGGGAGAATATTATGAGATAAAAGGATTTTGTGATTCGGAGGTTATAGGCAATTTTCGAAATATTCTAAGAAGATCGCATTATACTTGCTTATAAAAGGGCAGTGTACGGCATGAGAAGGAGAGGCTTCTCTGGAAAAAAATTGAGAAAAGAAAAGGGAAGGAGAAGAAAATTTTTTCTGCAAAAAGGGCAAAAGGAAAAATTGCAGAAAAGAAAAAAAAGGTCAGAACGTGAGAGAGAGAGAGTGAGAGAGAAAGGAGAAACGTAAAAAAACAGTAAAGGTTGATTTGACCTTTACTGTTCATCACCTTCCCAAATCCGCTGCAACTCGCGGAGACCCGACGCTGGAGCTCCGACGAAGCCCGCCGCTCCTGACCTTGCCGAGCGCCACCCGCCGCTGCACCACCGCCGCCCCTGACCTCGCACCGCGCCCCGACGACCGCGCTCTCGCCCTCGCCGACGCCGCGCCGCTGCAACACCCCGCTCCTCCCGCGACGCCGCCCGTCGATCTCCGAGCTCCGCCGCGCCTCCGCACCGCCACTGGTTCGCTCGCCTCTGCCACGCCGCGCTCGCCCGCGCCTACGACGTCCGCAGCTCCGCCGCCGCGCCTCAGCCCGTGCCCCGTCGCCGCGAGCCCAGCGCCCGAGCTCCGCTCCTGCAGCTAGATCTGACCATTGCAACCTCCGTCCGGCGAAGCTGCTGCCGATCCGAGCCCCCACACGTCTGAGTGACATCTTTGCTGTCAGGCATCTCCGCTCCAATCGGTCGCACCAGCATCGTCCGAAGCCCAACGTCGCCTCTGCTGGCCCCGCCTCCGCACAGCTCTCTTCTCCGCGCCGCTCAATCCAACCTGCCGCTGCTGCTCTGCTCGAAGTCAGGCAGAACCGCGCTGCTCGCTTCCCCCGACGTCCAGACACACCGGCGACTCACCTCGCCGGAACCCCGAACGCCGGTGACTCGAACCCGCTACCCAGAGATCAGCCGCACGAGCAAGCCGTGGGTGAAGAAAGCAAGAAAAGAAAAAGAAAAGAAAAAGAAAAATAAATTAGGTAGTTTTATTTTCTTTTTATATTTACTTTATTTTGTTTATATTATGTAGTTTAGTTATTTAATTGGATCCCAATGTTCACTTTATGAGTCTTGTAGGCATTATCCGCAGGGTCTTCCACATAATTGATATAATTATTAATTTGACCCGTAAGATGTCGGGTCATTTTTTTTAATTATTTTAATTCTTGGAATTTGTTGATAGTACTTTAATTGTTGAATCAATATAACTATTAATTTGATCCGTAAGAATTCGGATCAGATTTTTTAATTATCTTAATCTTTTTGTTGTGATAATTAGGGTTAGGATAATCGTTAATTTGACCGGTGAGACAACAGGTTATTTTTTTCGATTATTTTAATCATTTATTTGATTGCATATCTTGATTGTTTAGATTTAATGTTTAGCTGATAATTGCTTGTTTTGGATAATCACTAAAAAAATCAAAAGAAAAATATTCGAATTAAGATTTAGTTTGTTTTAGAATATTTCTTGTTATCTTGCATATCTAGGATAAGGATTTCAGTTTGAAAAATATAAAAAATGCATTAATTTAGGATTTTAGTTGCATGTTTAATTACGTGGCAATTTAAAATTTTGAATTTTAAATAAAAAATAAAAGATAAAAAATATCATGCATATGTCATGTAGAATTAGGGCTTGCTCCGCACGTCATTGCATATTAGATCAATTACATGTTAGATTAAGATAATATCTTAGTTTAAATTAGGATTTAATGTGACTTAATCCTTAGTTTAAATTAGATAGAATTTTAATCTAGCTAGATCATTTTCGCATTTTTAAATAGAAATATCAAATGCACGTCATTTAGTTTTTATTAGGTTCATTTAATTAGAACTTCCTCGTCATTAGACAAAATCATTTAATAAATGTCGCATGATATATAACTCGCGTGCTAAATTATATGCGGCATGTCATCTTAGTTTAAATAATTTTGTATGTCATTGCATCGCATTGCATGTCATTAGAATTAGGTCATTTAGATTGCATTTAATTATTGCATTTCTTCATGTCATATAGTTTAGGTCATGCTGTCATGTCATATTAGATTATTAACATGCATTGCATAAGTCATGATTTTCATTAAATAAAGTGAAAAAAAAATTGAAATTGCGTGTTAATTAGAAATCATATCTAGGGCTGCTGATGTGAATTCTGATTTAACAATGCGATCTTTCGTTGAATTACGATTTAACAATGCAGATGCTTTCGTTACTCCTAGGTATGTTTTGCAATATTTAATTGCTTTCTTGAGTGTTAAATTGGTGGTATGCGCACATGTATGATCACCTCACATGTTAGGAAGTTAAATTAAAATCAATTCAATTGCCAAACATTTTTTTAAAAAATGAAATAAAAAGGTATTGAAAGGGCACTAGGATAGTCTAGTGTAACCAAGTCCCCGAACTCATAAATCTCTGGTTCGTAGGAGTAAAGTAAATCTCCCGTTACTTTACTTGGGTTTCTAATCGACCCACCAAAAATAGATTAGTGACGACTCCTGATTAAAAATCATTTGCATGTTAAGAATTTAAACCTAAGTCGCGATTTGGTATGGGCTTGGGAGAGCCCGAGTTAAGTTTAGGCTTAACAATCCATTAACCTAGTTTTAGGTGATGAACCCGCGAAAATTAGGTCGCTACAGTCAAGATACAACTAAAAAGAACATGTCCAAACTCCACCCTCCGAAAAGACATCGCGGGGAGCATCAGACCTATCATTCGCCATCATCAGAGCAACACCCACGAACCCCATTGAGCAGCAACAACATAAAAGCGTGATCAAATGGGCAAGCATAGAAACACGCATTCTCCATGACTAGATCAAAAAGAAACGAAATTTTTCCCTTGACATATGCATAGAAGTGACCTGGTGTAGAAATTGGTGGAGAGATTGACGAAGGTGGGGAGGCCAAGCTTCTCGAAGGGGTTGCTGTTGTCGAGGGCGAGCGGAGGTGCCGTCGAGGGCGAGTAGAGGCGGCATCGAGGGTGAGCGGCAGTGGCGTCGAGCAAAGGTCGGCGGTGGCGTCAAGGGCGAGCAGTGTTGGCGTCGAGGGGAGTGGCAGTGGCATCAAATAGAGGCAGAGAACGGGAGAAGAGAGAACTGTGAGTGAACGTGAAGTGAACTGATTTGGGAGTTTTCTATTTGGGGCTTTTTTAGCACTAACTGGTTCCGGTTCCGGGAACCGCCGGTTCCCAGAATAAGGGAACTGGGAAGCTGGAACCGGTCCCTTTAGAACCGGGAACCGAACCAGACCCTCTGGTTTGATTCTCTGTTTCCCGGTTCTACTCGGGAACCGCGCTCACCCCTACTCGAGTCTACGTCAAGTCAGCCGTTGCCTCACAGCCGCGTATGACCCCCATCGACGCACTACCGCCTGAGTTCCTGCGGTCCATCAAGCACTACGTCACGGTCTACATCAAGAGCTATGTCCCACACATCCAGAGAGCCGTCAGGGAGATCCACGTTCCCGGTCTGTGGCCGGGTTCTTCCTGGACTTCTTATGCACGTCCATGAACAATGTGGCTGATGAGTCCTTGCTCCCTTCTTACATTTACGTCACCTGTAATGCGCGCATCCTGGACCTCATGTTCCTTGCCCGCTCGACATGACAAGGTAGGGGGAGAGGTCCGACCATCCAATCCGGACCTGCTTCTTCACAGTTTCACCAACCTAGTTTTGGTCTCTGTCTTGCTATCAGCAGTGCTCGACGGGAAGCCGGCAGTATGCAGCCTGTGTCTCGCAGTTTCAGGGATGTCCAGGGAATCATGGTGAACACGTTCACGGATTTGGAAATAGTTCGCTGTCTACTTGTTTTCCGGAGGACCGACCAGCTGTGTATGTGGTAGGACCAGTATCAACCCGAAGGGTGTGCCAGATCCTTCTCTAGACTGGGCTCATTGGGAGAAGATCCGAGAGTGGCTCGATGAGCAATCACCGTCCCCCTGGTGTTCCTGTGCTTCGGGAGTTTGGGGAGCTTCCATGCGGACCAAGCCAAGGAGATTGACTCTGGAGTGGAGCGAAGCAAGCATAAGTTTTTGTCGTTGTTGAGTCCGGAAAGTGCACGGTCGTAGCTTCCAAGTGGATTCCTGGAGCAAACGCGAGGAAGAGGGGTACTATGGGTGGACCCCAAAGGTTAGTCTTAAGTCTTTTTTTGAGGGTTTTGTTAGTATAAATAACAACTTATTATGAGTTATAAATTCTTGAAGGAATGAACCTCGTTACGATTTATAATTATTTATTATTTGATTTTTTTGTGATAACAGTAGATTAAAAATTATCACCAAATCATTTCTTTTTATTAACGACTACATATCAATCTTTCATAGTATCTTGAGATCATTGCTTACATTGACTAATTCGTAAATAAGGTATAAGAAGGGAACAACTGTAGAATATGTCACACATTGTAAAAACGTGGGTTCCACTGAAAATTACAAGGTTCTATTATAATCTATACTGTGATTGATTTCGTCCCTTACATCACTGTCAAACTAAACCTATATAATATTTTCTTGTTTTTATGTGAAATATGTATAAATCCACAAATTGGCGTCGATGGGCAGAAACATTATTGGGCGAGCCTAGGGAAATAAATCTCATTCGTTAGAACCCATTCATTAGGGCCTGATCATTTGGAGGATAAAAAGTTAATATTTTCTCAATCACGTGCGTTTATAGGCTAGGACTTTCGAATCTCGTATCAAATTTAATCCGTCTAAATACTTACCGATCGAGTTTATGAATTAGATATTGGAAACTTGAATAAATGACCCAAATATGAAATAATTTGCATCAACGGCATCGTATACCTAGTTCGTCCACAGTACCTATTTCTTTTCAATTGCTAAATTAATCTTGTCATTTGTGAGCTTTATATGATACCTATATCGATGATTCAACATGGTAAGCAAATCTTGACTTTTCAACAATAAGATTCTATTTAAGCTTTATACTCTTTTATGCCATTATAGATAAATTTGATGAGCTTCTGCCTCCCGCACGATATCGCAGTTCATAAAAAGGACACATGTTTGATAATAAAATTAGCATGCATTAAGGGTCTGTTTATTTCATAGAAAATGTATATTTTATGGAAAATAATTTTTAGGAAGTCTTTTTCTATTTTCGGTATTTGGCTGAAGCCTAAAGACTCAAAAAGTGTTTTATGTGGTTTTGTAAGGAAAATCTAATGGAAAAACTATCAAAGCATTCATATTTCTAATTATTTTTAATATATATATATATATATATATATATTTTCCTTTGTTTCTCTTTCTTTTCTTTTTGCTTTTTCCTTGGCCAGTCATCGACTATGGTGACAGCTAGTGACCATCCACGGGCAAGCTCAAGCCTTGCCCAAGGTCAGTGAGGTTGAATTCACCCCAGGCCAGCGAGATTGAGTCACTAGATTAGTTAGCTTCGAGCTTGCTAGAGGTTGGCGAGGTCGAGCTTGCCATGACTTACCGAACTTTGGCAAGGCCTCGACCTCGCGGGCCTCTGGTGAGCTCAACCTCACCCAATTTGGTGAGATGAAGCCTCATCTAAGGCTAGCGAGGCTTAAGCTTGCCTGGGGTTGAGTGCTAGCTATCGCCATGAGCGGCCCAATGAAGAAACAAAAAGAAAAAGGAAGTGTTGACACCTAAATTTTGGCGTATATTTAATGCATTAAAAAATTAGGGATTAATTTTTAACCCCTAAAAAAATAGAATTAAGTTGCATAGCATATAGTTTTAGGAGCATTTTATTTATTTATTTATTTGCATTGGGCTGGTGACGGATGGACTTGGTTTGATGGTTCTGAGCTTTAAATTGACAGGATAGACTAAACTCTCGAAGTGAGCAAATTGGCTCAAACCCGTTTGCTTAATGATCGAAAATTATTTCATGAAAAATAGGAATTTGAAATTTTCCGGGATATGATGAGAATTTTTTAAAATATCTTCGGATAGGGCAGGTGTGAAAAAATATTGCAACCTCAATTTTGCAGGATTTGAAATTTCAGAAAAATCTTCATGTAATCCTTAATCGTATCAAAAACAAATATCGCGTTCGGAAAAGAAATTTTCGTAGATATTGATTTGGAAAAATTAAAACCATAATCTGTGGCCTATAAAAAGGTTAAACGCGTAGGGTTTTGGGGTCCACACGTATTGATACATAAGGCCATACAAAGGGGCTTCTCTTTTATCGCTTCCCAGGGGGTTATTTTTCTCTCGGTTTTGCTAGGTCAAAAGTTCAACACAAAGGGGAAAAATTCTTTTCTGGTTTTCTTTCGGGGAGGGGTCGAAGTCAGCCGCTCCTTTTGCTGAAAAAACTAAAGTGCAGCAGCAACAGTGAGACAGGGGGAGAGAAGACGTGAAGAGACGTGTGCAGCAGAAAAAAAAAAAGAAAGAAGAAAACAGGTCTTCTTCGAGAAAATATTGGGTGGGTTTAACCCTCCACGTAGACCAAATGTATCACCATACAAAAATCGACACGTGGCAAATTTGGGCCCACCTGTCAGCGCCCACTTCTCCGTTAACTCTCCGTCTCCTCCCCCTCCGTTTCTGCCCACGCCTCTCTTTCCCTCTTCTCTCTTACTTCTCTTTTTTCGAGAAAATTTCCCTTGTTAGTCGACACGCAAGGAAAAGACAAGAAAAGCAGAGAGAGAAGGGGGGTGGGAAAGAAGCGAGGGAGGAAGTCTTCTTCCTTGGTCATCTTCGACCGAGTATCTCCACTCCCGACGCCGCTGCTTCCCACCGCCTCGACGAGCCGCTCTTGACGCCGTTGTTTTTCCCGACACGCCGTCGCCGCCGCTGCCCCGAGCGCCGCGGCACCCTTGCTCGCCACTACGGACGTGACCCGACATTTGCAACTTGTCACCGCCTTCCCTCTTGTAGTCGATCCGCCTCCCTCGACGTTCTTGCCGTTCCATCACCAGCGTCGCTGATTCTGTTCCACCATCGACGATGCTGTTGTTGTTCCGCCACCGACGATGCCAACGACGACCAGGTCGCTGTCTCATTTGTCCGAGCAGCTGCCCATGACGTCTTCTGCCCCTGCCCGCGACCCTTTCTCTCCCTCTTCTCTCTCTACTTCTCTTTTTTCCAACCGCCACCACCGTCACCGACTCTCCTCCTTCTGTATAGACTCGCTCCAAGCGCCGCCCCGGACTCGTCATCTTCCTCAAGCAAGACGATCGTCAAGGCAGTGGCGGCCACTGTGGCCAGCTCGCTGGTCGTCGCGGGGATCGGACTCGGACTCGGAGACGAACACGGAGTCGGAATCGATGCCTCGGAGGAATCCTCCCGGCGGTGGCGACACCGGCGACGGAAGGAGCGGAGCGGTTCTAGGAGGGAGAAGCATAGGAGGAGAGAGAGGAGCGGCGGCGATAGCGGCGAGCTAGCGGTAGGAAGAAGGAGAGAGGGACGCGTGGATAGAGAGAAGGAGCGGAGGAGGTCGAGGAAGGATGAGAAGAGGAGCGACGGGAGGAGCGCTCGCGATGGATCTTCTGGTGGTTCCGATTCGGAGACGGAGAGAGTTCGCGTTGATCTGGAATCGTTTTGAAATAGCCGTGAGCCGACTCGAGGTCGAGTCATGGCAGACGCAAGAAAAAAGAAAAGAGAAGTGGGGAGAGAAGAGGGGGAGAAATGGAGGGGAGGAGAGAGAATAAATGGGAGAGAGACGGAGTTAATGGAAAGAGTGGGCGCTGATAGGTGGGCCCAAATTTGCCACATGTCGACTTTTGTATGGTGATACACACTGGCCTATGTGGAGGGTAAAACCCACATAATATTTTCGTCTTCTTCGAGGTGCTGGTCTTTTGCCCGTCGCTGGAGTCGCGTCCTTGCACAGCGCCACCGCCACTGCCCATTCCCCCTGTGCCGGCTACCGCTACTCCTGCGGCCTGCCTTCGCTGCTCCCAACGCTTGAGCGACCACCAGTCAACCCGCTCGTCGCCGCTTCCGCCGGAGCCTACGACCTGCAGCCGAGCCTCCGTCGCCCCCGAAGCGGCCGCAGCGGCAACCGCCGCTCTTGTTTCTGCCCTGCAGCAGTTCACCGCCCGCCTTTCGTTCGCGACCCGGCGCCCAACGGCCCCCTCTCCTCTGCTGCTGCCAACGACCCAATGTCTCCGCCCGCTCGCTCGTCGCCGCCCAGCAGCTGGAGCTTGGTTCGCCCGCCGCGCCACCGCACCGACCTGCGAAGCACTCCGCCGTTTACTGCACCATCACCACTGCTCCTGTTGCGCCGTCGTCGTGCATCCGAGCCCCGCTCGCTGTCTCCGAGCGCTGACCGCGTGCTTGCTCTGCCGCGACTCCTGCCCGAGCGCCTGCCTTTCCACCTGAGCCGCGAAGCCGCTGCAGCCCATGCCGGAGCCGCCGGTTTTGCCGCGACCTGCAGCGCCTCTGCCCAAGCACCAGCATTCGATTCACCCTTCGCCGCTCCTCCGACGCCCAACGATCTGCTCCAACCAGCGAGATCCGCTCCGAGCCTCCTCCGAGCGAAGCCGCCTGTTGCTCCGCCTGCGCTCAGACGACCCGACACTTTGCTCCGTTCGCTCGGCTAGCCCCGATCGTCGCACCGCAGCCTCATCTCCTTTCCCGCGCTGCTGTGCTCTCGCCGGAGTTCCTTGCCGGCATCTTCCCCCTGCCGGAGCTCCGAACCTCGTTGCTCACCACCACGCGGCTCCTTGTCGAGCCGGGCCGAGCCACCGTCAAGAGACTAAGTTGGATTTAGGAAAAATCTCAATTAGGTAGTTTATTTATTATTTATTATTTTATTTTATTTTTTATTTCTTTACTTGAAATATTCCTTGATGTGAGATTGAGATCCTCTTAAATTATGGATTGATAGTCCGATTTTCGAGCCCGAAATTCGACTCGCAATCGTTGGAAAATTGTCAATCTAATCTCATGCTCGAGATTCGATTCGCGATTTATTTAAAATTGACCAACCCAATCTCATGCGCAAGATGTTGTTTGTCAATTGTTGGATATCAATCTTATTTTGCTCGGATTTGCCATCGTATGATTTGAGTCGATTTTGTTTTCATAAAAAGTAAAAAAAAATTGAATTAGGATTAGGTTCGTTTTAGAATATTCATCGTCTCGGGTTATCTTGCATATTTAGAATAGGAGTTTTATTTCGAATTTTTTGAAAAAAAATACATTCATTTAGGATGTTAGTTTTTAATTGCACATTTAATTAATTGGTGATTTTAATTTCGAATTTCATAGAAAAGAAAAAGGAAAAACAACTAGAATTGTGGCATTCTTTGCACGTCATTACATGTTAGGAAAAGATTGCACGTTTATTTTTAGGTTTAGATAATTTCTCTTAGATAGGTTGCACTTTAGGATTACTTGGTGAAGATAATGTTCTAGTTTAAATTAGGATTTGGCTTAACCTGATTCCTAATACAAATTGAATAGAATCTTAATCTAGCTAGATAATCCTTGCATTTTTCTAATTTTGAATTTCAGGGAAAGTACAGAAAAAAATCGCCTTAGAATTAATCAATTTCATTATTTAGGATAAATTGCATTTTCTTTATGTCATATAGTTTAGGTCATATTGCCATGCCATCTCATTCCATGTTCGATTAGTAGCATGCGTTACATAAAGCATGATTTCCATTAAATAAGTGAAAAAAAAAATGCATGTTAATTAGAAATCATATCTAGTACTTTGCCGATGTGAATTCTAATCTAACATTGCAGATGCTTTCGATGCCATGAGGTAAGTCTGCAATTTATTCACTAATTTATATGGGTGTTAACCTGTATGAACACCTCACATATTAGGGAGATAAATTAAAATCAATTCGAGCACGCCAATAAAGGTGCGAAAGGGCGTTAGAGAAATCTCGATTCAATCTCCCGTTACTTTACTTGGGTTTATAATCGACCCACTAAAAATAGATTAGTAGCGACTCCTAATTAAAAAATCAATTGCATGTTAAGAACTTGAATCTAAGTTGCAAATTGTTATGGGTTTGGGAGAGAGCCCAAGCTAATGCTCCGTTCGTTTCGCGGAAATTATCATGTTTCTAGAAAATATTTTCTGGAAGTCATTTTCTAGGAAAATGACTCTATTTTCCGGTGTTCGGCTAAAATCTAAAATTTGAATGGAAAATATTTTCCACCGTTCGTTAGCTCATTTAATTATTTGGGAAAATTTATCAAAAATTGAATTTTAATATTTTTAAATGACCAAAAATGTATTTTATTTATTTATATTTTTTTAAATGATTTTTTTAATTATTTATATTTCTTTTAAATCGAAATTTTTATTATTTATTATTTATTATTTATTTTTCTTTTCCTTCCTTCTTCCTCCTTCCTTTGCCGTCGCCTCCTTCCTCCTCCTTCTTCCTCCTTCCTCTGCCGTCGCCTCCTTCCTCCTCCTTCTTCCTCCTCCTTCCGCCGCCGCCACCTCCTTCCCCGCCCGCGACGATGGCCAACGCGCCCGGGCCGACCAAGACCCGGTGGCCAGATTCGGCGAGCTCGAGGCTCGGCCGATCTCACCCGAGCTCGCCGGATCGGCGGCGAGCTCGAGCTCACCTAAATCGGGAGCCCGAGCTCGCCGCTAGATCCGGCGAGCCATGAGCTCCGCCGCCCGATCTGCGACCTCATCGCATCACCCCAAACAAGCATAACCAAATCCCCAAAACAAAGCAACGAACGAACACACGAGCAAGCACGCGGAGCGCTAAAAAAAATCCCAAGGAAAGGAATCGGGGGCAATCACCCGTCCACCGGAAGCCTCGCACCACACGACGAGCGGCCTGGATGGCGGGCTCCCCGCGAGCCTCCCGGCGCCGCAGCGGTGCTCCCTCTTGAGCTAGATCCTCCCGAGCGGCTTCGAACCGCCGGGGAAGTGGAGCACCGCGGCGGCGGCGGCGGCGGTGGCGCCCCGACCGGAGCAGGCGGGTAGGAGCGGCCGGGGAGGGCGGAGAATGAGGGATGCTTCGCCCATCGTTGGCGTCGAAGGAGGAGGAGGAGATCAGAAACCCTAAGCTTTTGTGAGAGAGTGCAGAAATGAGAAGGAAAAGGCAGCACGAGAGAGAGCGCGAGAGGTCGGGAAAATGTTTTCCTCTTTTCAAAAGAGGAAAACATTTTCCTCAATGTCAAGAGAGAATTTTCCGTTGACCGGAAAATGTTTTCCTTGACCATGTATTTTTCGTCCACCCGAACATCGGAAATCCAGGAAAGTATTTTCCTGGAAGTTGTTTTCCGCGAAACGAACGGAGCATAAGTTTATGCTTAGTAATTCATTAGTCAAACCCTAGGTGGTTTACTCGAAATTTTGGTTGCGAGAAGAAGAAAATAATAAATAAAGAAAAGAAAAAGAAAGAAAGAAAGAAAGAAAAAGAAAAGAATAGAAAAGATTAAAATAATAAGAAATTCAAATATTTTAAAAATATTTTTGTAAGAACAAATGTTTCATTCATCAATGATCCAAGCTCAAGTGTCGAGGACCCGTTCAACTCCTCTGTGGACTTGGGCTAAAGGGTCAAGACTAGAGCTCGAGCATCAAGGACCCTAGCACAACCTTTTATGGACTCGGGCTTGAGTGTCGAAGCATTGAGCGCGAACACTAGGGATTCAGGCCTAGCCTTAATGGACTTGAGTGTGGGCACTAAGGGCCTAGGCTTGAGCACTAAGATTCCCAGCCTAGCCTCGATGGACCCAGGCTCGGCTGCCAAAGGCCTAGTCCCAAATGTTGGGAACCAATGTTGGGTTTCCATGCCCGAACGTAGAGCTTCGAGTCAAATCGTTGATCTCTAGTCATATTTTAGTAGAAAAATATTTTATGTTGACTCATTTTTCTAAACAAATCAGATATCAGAAAATGAGAAAAATGTTTCTGCAAAAAAAAAAACGAACCCTAAATATTTATCAAAGTATGATCGACTAAAGGCATTTTAATTTTAATTTGGTTAAAAAAATCCTTAATGTGATCATTTGCTAAACAACTTATTAGATCCACCCGAGCATAGTTGGCCTAAAAATAATTTCTTTTTGGGAAAATGACATAAATGCTCTATTGAACTTTAATTCAATGTGCGATGTGGTCTAGAAACTTGTAATTTATTCAATATGGTCCACAAACTTTAGCTTAATATGTAATGTAGTCCCTAATTTTTAAAAAAGTTTAATTTGGTCTCTGGAATTTTGGTATGTTTTTAATTTAGTCCCTAAACTATATGAAAAAGCTTAATATTGTCCCCGAACTTGAATTAATGGAAGGAAAACATTGAATATTTTTATATGATTCATAGACTAAATTGAAACATATGTCAATATTTTATGGATCACATTAAACAAATTAAAAGTTCATAAATTACATTGCACATTAGGACAAAATTTAGGAACCATTTATGTCATCATTCCTTTCTCTTTTGATTCTTACACACTTGGCTGCGCACTTGGCCGATTTAGACTTGATCAATTCATATAGAATACTTGATATTTTTTTTAATCCCAAGAGGACTTGAGCAAGATTTAGTCCAAGCAGCTGGCTTGGTCATCTAGCAATTAGACTTGGTCATTGGGCAAGCCTAAGTAGGATTGGGCTGATTTTGCTTAGGCTCGAACCTTTTGAGATCCCAGCAAGGCTTGAACTTGCAGGCTTGAGCCCCAAGTGAAAAACACTAGGGTTGGGCCCGTGCATCAGGCCACCTCTTCATTTTGTAAAATTTCAGCTATAAAAATGAAAGAATAATGAAAAATAGATGATAAATAATTGTAGGGTTTTGTATTATTTTATTTTAGGATTAATATCATGAAAAATCCCAAAGTGGTACATCAATGATAAATTTACCATAAATTAATTTTTTGACTGCCAAAAACCCTATACTGGCACACCCGTGACAAATATATCCTAAATTAATATTGTGATCATGAAAAATTTGAAATTGGTTTATCTTTGACAAATTTACCTTAAACTAATAAAAAATCTAAAACTGGTATATTTATGACAAATTTACTATCTATTAAGTTCCATCAAATTTTATCATTAAGTTTGTGACTTAGATAACACATGGTGGTGTGGTACAGTGATGTGGCAAGTTCATGTGAAAATTCATAGGGTAAATATCACGAAAAAAATCCTAAACTAATATGCTTGTAACATATCTAACGATACTCTTGTGATGAATTTAATTGTACACCCCGCGGTGGACGCGCTGGTTCAAGCCCTGCCCCCTCATCTGGGAGGGGAGGGGTTCAAAACTCTGCGCCCCATTGCGCGACTAAAGTGGAGTGCTGTGGGAGGCGGGCCCCGCGAGAGTGCTCCCCCGGTTTTACGTCGTCAGCTGCCGACTTAGGGGTAAAAAAAAAATTAATTGTACACCTATGAAAAATTTGAGATTTTTCACGGTATTAACTCTATGGAATTCCACATGGACTTGTCACGTCATCATAACATGTCACCATGTGTCATTCACATTAGCAAATTTAATGGTAAAATTTGATGAAAGTAAACAGATGGTAAATTTATCATAAGTGTACAAATTTAGGATTTTTGATAGTTAAAAAATGAGTTTTAGATAAATTTATCACAATTATATTAGTTTAGGGTTTTTGATAGTAAAAAAATTAGTTTGGGGTAAATTTATTACAAATATATTAATTTTGGGTTTTTTGTGGTATTAACCATTTATTTTAGTACTCTATTATGAGTTTTATACTATTTTCCTATCCTACATTAGAAATTTGAGCTTATTTTATATTGTTAGACTTTATAAATTTTAAATGTCAAAGAAAAACTTATTAATAAAACATAATTTATCATTTTTTAATAAGCATATAGACACGCTAAGCCATGAGGCCCTTGCCCAGGCTTAGCTTGCCCACTAACCAGACCTAAAGTTTTTGCTAGGCTAAAAAACAATGGGCCTGTTGGAATAGAATTTGCGAAAACGACATGATCTTGCAATTTACGTCAACGCGAAATCACCAGAGAAATTAACGAGAAATAATAAGGACGCCATAAATTTACGTGATTCGGTCCAAATATTGGTACCTACGTCCACGGGGAGAGCCAGCAGCAAATAATCCATTCTAATCGAAGAATTATAGTTTATAATTGCTCACATGCTCGAGTGTTTTCCACACCTTACTTTAATCCTAAACCCAAAGTGTTTATAAATAAACAACTCACGGCACAAAATTACCCTACGTTCAAGCTCAAGCAAAACGTTCTATATACTCCAAATAAAATGTTTGCTTGTTCTTCTTCGTACTCCATTGTTCTTCTTTTCTCTGTGTGCAGCGCTCCGCGGCTTCTTGTGGCACACATAAAGAACCCACGTTAGGGTTTTATGTGTTTCCAACAAGTCAACTTTTGACCTGGGCCCACCACCTCTCTTTTTTTTTTTTACTTCAATGTGGAAGTGGGACGCTGCAGAGTCTAGTTTCTTTATTTCTTTTAATATATATATATATAGTGTGCCCAAAGTCAAAGTCTTAATTTGGGCCCCATGTAGGTGACCTAATTCGCCTCCTACACGTAAAGAAGAATCTTTGCTCATTTTTTTTTATATTTATTCTTTATTCTATTATTTTATCTTTTGTAAATTTTCAAGAGTCCAGTGAATAGCGTTTTTTGCAAACACTCAAACTCGAATCATAATTTAACAATTCTCCACCTTGGCTTGATGTTTGAAGCCAAGTTATAGTACTCATCATCTATGCTGTTCTCCACAGACGCCCTGACGGGCGCTCACTTTCCACAGACACCAATAGAGCTCAAGTAGAGCTTGAGCTTCACTAAAGGAACATACTTAGTTATTATGTTTGCTGGGTTATTTGCTGTAGCAATCTTTTTGACAATAACATTACCCTTAGTTAAGAAATCTCGAATAAAGTGGTACATAATGTTGATATGCTTCATTCGCTCATGGCCAAATATATTGCACCTTGATTATCACAGTGTATATTCACACTTTTCTATTCTAACCTAGAGTTCGAGAGCAAACTTTGTAACCATATTGCCTATTTCGCTACAAAAGTTAGTGCCATGTACTCTGCTTCAGTCGAAGACAAGGCAATGTGATACTGTGAGGATGCTTTCCAACTAACTATACCACCCACTAGCGTAAACACGTACTTTGCTAAAGATTTGCGATCATCCAAGTCACCGGTGTGATCCAAATCCATAAAACCAGTGATCTCATTGCCATTGTTGTCCCTTCAGTACACTATACCCACGTTTGTTGTCCCTTTCGAATATTTGAGGATCCACTTCACAGCTTCCCAATAAGCTTTACTAGGTTGCTTTATATAGTGACTAATCACGCTCATAGCTTGTGAAATATCAGGTCTAGTGCACACCATAGCATACATAATACTACCTACGGCACTAGAATAAGGAACACGGGACATGTGCTCCTCCTCCTCCTTAGTCTGCGGTGATAATGTATTTGAAAATTTAAAGTGCTTTGTTAAAGGTATACTTATAGATTTTGCTGATTGCATATCAAAACGTGTCACTCTTCTTAATATATTTCTTCTGATATAGACGTAAAACTCCTACAGTTCTATCACTCAAAATCTCCATACCCAATATTTTCTTTGCAGCACCTAAATCTTTCATCTCAAATTCAGCATTTAATTGTCTCTTTAGCACATCAATATCAGACATATTCTTAGCCGCTATCAGCATATCATCAACATATAAGAGTAAATAAATCAAAGAACCATTCTCCAATCTCCTAAAGTAGACACAGTTATCCATTTGACTTTTTGAATAGTTTTGACTAGTTATGAAAGTATCAAAATATTTATACTACTACCTAGGAGACTGTTTCAGTCCATACAAAGATTTCTTTAACAAGCAAACATGATATTCCTTACTCGGAATAGCAAATCCCTCTGGTTGCCTCATGTAAGTCTGCTCCTCCAACTCACCTTAAAGAAACGCAGTTTTCACATCTAGTTGCTCTAACTTGAGATCTTGCGAAGCAACTAAGGTAAGTAAAACACGAATAGAAGTATGTCTTATTACAGGAAAGAACAGTTCATTGTAGTCAATGCCCTCACGCTGTGTATATCCCTTCGTCACAAGTCTCACCTTATACCTTGCTGCCTCCACACCAGGAATGCCCTATTTCCATTTAAAGACCCATTTACTTCCTACAATCTTTTGGCTCTTGGCCACTTTGACCAGCTCTTATGTCTAATTTTGATGGAGTAATTTCATCTCTTCACTCTTAGCCCCTAGCCATTGTGACGACTCTGAACTAGCCATCACTTCAGAGTAAGACGAAGGCTCATTTGTCTCCAGCTCATCACCTACAGTTAATGCATAAGTAATATATGTATAACCATTAGCCTTCTTTGTCTATTTGCGGCTATAGTGTGCTGAGGTTTTGCTGGTTGTTCACTATCACCGACTTCAAGAACCGCGGCCTCATCTCCAATCTCAACTTCTGTTACCTTCGAGGTCTCCGAAGTCTCCACATGAAGCTCCACCTCACTAATGACACCATGATCTATCTTCTCTGCTAGTTGTGTCTCAGAATTCCTCTATTGAAGCATTGCAATCTCGTCGAAGATCACATCTCTGTTGATTAGAAAACCGGGTGATATGAGATTAGTGCACCACAGTCGGTAACCTTTTACCCCATGTGCATAACCCAGAAATATGCACTTCTTCACCCTTTGCTCAAGCTTACCATCACTCGCATGAGCATACGTAGGACATTTGAATATACGTTATCTGGAGTAATCAACAAGTTTCATCGACCATACTTCTTCAGGAGTCTTCCACTTGATAGCAGATGATGGAGATTAATTAACCAGGTAACATGTCATGTTCATTGCTTTGGCCCAAAATTCCTTACTAAGTCCTGCATGCGAAAGCATGCATCGAGCTCGCTCAAGCAAAGTTTTGTTCTTCCGTTCTATCATGTCATTCTACTGTGGTGTCTCACAATACCTTTTTTTCTCACAAAATTTGATAAAATCTTTACCATAGAACTCCATGCCATTATTAGTTCTTAGGCACTTGATTTGTTTATCTAACTGCTTCTCAATCAATGCCTTAAATTTCTTGAACTGATCGAACACATTATATTTGTACTTCAGAAAGTATACCCATACCTTCCTCAAATAGTCGTCGATAAATGTCAGCATATATTGAGCACCTCCCTTTGAAGGAATCGAAGATGGGCCCTAGACGTCTGAATGAATATATTCAACTGGTCGTTTGGTCGAATGAATAGCTTTAGTAAACTTAACTCGGTGTTGCTTCCCAAAGATGCAGTTCTCACATAAGTCCAGCTTCCCTATCTTTTGACCCTTCAACAACCCCTTTTCGCTTAGCATCATTATACATGTCTCGCTCATGTGCCCTAAACGCATATGCCATAATTGAGTCAGGTTAGAGTCTGACTCACCTGATGAAACTGTATCGGTTCCGGTCATGGTCTCTCCTAGTAGATGATAGAGAGTATTCACTTTCTTTCCCTTCATCATTGTCATGGCACTTTGAGAGATCTTTAGTACTACACCTTCAGCAGTGTACCTACATCCAATGTCGTCGAGTGTCCCCAAAGAAATAAGATTCTTCTTGAGCTCCGGTACATGCCTCACATCTATCAATGTGCGCACCACCCCATTGTGCATCCGAATTCGAATTGTCCCTATTCCCACAGCCTTACAGACTGCATTATTCCCCGAAAGAACTCTACCACCATATGTAGTCTGGTAAGTAGTAAACCAATTTTTATGAGGCGTCATATGATAAGAACACCCCGAATCCAACACCCATTCTTTTCTTGACGAAGTAGCAGTCACACATAAAACAGCTTTTGCATCACTATTACTCCCCTTGGCAATGTTTGTCACACTACTTGTGGCATTTTGCTTATCAGTTTTATTCCTCCGCTTTGGACAATCTTTTCTAATGTGCCCCTCCTCATGACATTCAAATCACTTCAAGCGTCCCTTGGACTTTCTATGGTGTGATTTTGATCTGATTTTACCTTTGCTGCTACTAGGCCCTCAATGTTGTTCTCTACCCCTAATCGTCAGTGCTTGTGCTACTCCTTGCGTCAAGCTGTCATCTCGCTACTTTCCCTGCCACTCCTTAGAGAATAAGGCGAACTTTACCTCTTCTGAGGTAATTATAGTATGCCCCTGCAACAGTGAATTAGTAAAGTGCATCCATGACTTTGGTAAAGAGGCTAACAACATCATGCCATGTTCTTCATCATCTAGTATCTTACCAATATTCTTCAAATTTAACATGAGTTTATTAAATTCATCTAGGTGGGTTCTGATAGACGTACATTCAGTATATCTAAATTGAAACATCTTCTTCAACATGTACAAGCGATTGTTCAAACCTTTCTTCACATAGAGTGCTTGAAGTTTTGCCCATAATATTGCAGCATCCTTCTCCTCCGCAACCTCTATTAAAACCTCATCCGACAAATTTAACAAGATTTTGCACTTTGCTCTTTCCATAAGCTCTACCCTCTTTGAGGCTTTCATTATAATAGCCAACTCATCTTCACCATCTAGTGCATTGGCCAAACCTTAGGTTGTCAGTAATGCCCGCATCTTGGTGCTCCATAAACAAAGTTGTTGCTCCCGTTAAACTTCTCAATTTCAGATTTCCTCCCAGATATAATTGCAATAACATTATTTTCAGATAATAATTAAACAAGTAAAAGCTCCAAATCACAATCAAGAAATCTGATCCCAAGCTCTAATACCAATTGTTGGAATAGAATATGCAGAAATGACAGAATCTTGCAATTTACGTTAACACGAAATCACCAGAGAAATAAACGAGAATTAATAAGGACACTAGAAATTTACATGGTTCGGTCTGAGTATCGGTACCTACGTCCACGGGGAGAGCCAGCAGCAAATAATCCACTAAAATCGGAGAATCAAAGTTTACAATCACTTACACACTCGAGTGTTTTCCACACCTAGATTTAACCCTAAACCTAAAATGTTTATAAATAAACAACTTCCTTGGACATAAACTCACGGTACAAAATTACCATACGTTCAAGCTCAAGCAAAACGTTCTATGTACTACAAATAAAATGTCTGCTTGTTTTTCTTCGTACTCAGTTGTTCTTCTTTTCTCTGTGTGCGGTGCTCTACGGCTTCTTGCGGCACACACCCAATAAAGAACCCACGTTAGGGTTTTATGTGTGCCCAACAAGTCAACTTTTAACCTAGGCCCACCACCTCTTCTTCTTTTTTTCTTTTTTACTTCAACGTGGAAGTGGGACGCTGCAGAGCTAGTTTATTTATTTCCTTTAATATATATATAGTGTGCCCAAAATCAAAGTCTTGACTTTGGGCCCCACGTAGGTGACCTAATTCGCCTCTTACATGTAAAGAAGAACCTTTGCTCCTTCTTTTTTATTTTTATTCTTTATTATATTATTTCCTCTTTTGTAAATCTTCAAGAGTCCAGCGAATTGCGTTTTTTGCAAATGTTCAAACTCGAGTCATAATTTAACAAAGTGGCTGTCAGATTGCCTGCCCATTGATGAAGTCTACTAATAATTATTTGAGATATAAATTTACACTAATGTATGAAACATGATATTTTTCAAATACTCTTGATTTTTCAATAGATAACACAAGAAGTAAAAACAATTTATTAGTTAGATATCGATTAGGGCATTTTTCTTATAGAATTATTTAGCTCATAACTAAATATGCAACTGTTTGTGAATTATAGCATAGGTGAAGTAATATATGATCATCTGTATATACTATCACCACCACAAGTGCAGGTGTTGGGACATGCGGCCATTTGTGAGTTTGTGTCTCAATGCGATTGAAACTCCAACATAAAAAACTTGTAGCATGGAGTGCTGATCATGACGTGGCCATAGATGCGGAGCATCAGTTGAGCGCTTTTAGGATGGTGAAGGAACTGGACTTAGCAGAGAAGCTGAGGTTGGACTACAAGGGGCACGACATTGATGGTCATCTAGTGTCAGCGAAGGCGATAGAGAAGGCTGTCGAATGCTTGATTGGTGGCGGTGCCATAGCAACGAGGAAGAAGGGCAAGGAAACGAGGGAGGTGGTGAGGAACGTTGTGAAGGATGGTGGGTCTTTGTATGATTCTATTGGAAGGTTGACTCAGGACTTCATCAAGAGCATTTGATAAAAAGCTTAACAAAGAGTTTGCATTTGTCTTCAGTTGTAACCGTCACGTATCTGTCACTATGATCTTACTCTGTCCTTTATTTCTTGCCAACAATGTGTCCTACTCCTTTGTTCAACAACATGCTTGCTAATTTGTCTGAAGTTCGTGTGTCACAATCTTCACTTTGGTTTTATTCTGGATCTTCTTCTTGCTGTTAGTAGTATGGGTCTTGATATCTTTCAACTTGACTGGATGAAAGAAGTCGGATACTAGCAGTGTTCAGCTGTGTTTTTTGGATTTTCCCTGCGATCTAGTCTTGTCTAGCAGCTCTTATCCTCTATTGAGGCCAATGGAAGAATATGTGGAAGCAGACAATCGCCTGGCCGCTCTGTGTAGAAGACTGGGTAATCTGAGAATGGAGGTTGATGCCCTTCCACGAGATAGAGTGATTTCTGAGGAGACCCTGGATGAATGTAATTGTACAGTGTTTGGAAAGCTGTATTCAGGAGGAAACAACAACTTTCAAGCTTTTCTTAACACAATGAAGAGAGCTTGGAAGGTACATTTAGTTACCTTTGCGCAATGCGAATTAGGTATACTTTCCTTTACTTTTGATTCTGAGATGGACAAAGAACGAGTGTTAGCAAATAGCTCATGGTTTTTTGTGAGCAATTTATTGATTCTTAAAACATGGGAACCTAATAAACTTGCCCAATTTATAAGTTTACCTATTGTGCTTTTTGGGTTCAAGTTCATGGACTCCCTATTGAATGGTGTTTTGAGGAGGTCGTATCCCATATAGCTCAAATCCTAAGCTACGTTAAGGAAGTTAAAATGGATAAGAAGGGAGTGGCTTTTTAGAATGTGGGTAGACCGAGGGTAGTTCTAGACCTTGATACCCCATTAAGCCCGGGAACATTATAAAACATAGGAGATGGGAAAGTATGGCTAGATTTCAAGTATGAGAGGTTACCTCGCTTTTGATATTTTTGTGGAAAAATTGGGCATTTTGCAACTAATTGTGTAGAAGTTCCCTTCAATGGAACCAAATATGAAGAAAGGAGTATGAATCGGTTTGGGCATTGGTTAAAAGCAGAGGCTAAAGAGACTAGCCCCTTTTGGTAGATTTTTTATGATGATAGGGTGGAAGAAAAGGAGGAGGATCAAATAGTCATTGACACACTAGCTCAAAGCACATAAATAATCATATTTGCTGGGGAGCAAACAACAACAAAAAGCACCGTAGCAGCTCAAACAACAAGTAGGGCACAAGCTGATATTACTATACTCGATCACCAAGAGGACCATCAACAGGGAATCGGAAAAGGCATAATGAGTATTGAAGTGCCAGAACAACAGCAACTGCAGGTTGATAAACCATCGTCTTGGTAAAAAAAAAGAGGGATCATAAAAAGGAAGCAGGGCTTTAAAATGTTCACCGGCAAAGGAATTAAAGAGGTAGAACCTGTATAACTTTATTCCTCTATAGTTGTCGGATTTTGATGGAGCAAAACTACAGGAAACTCCTATTAGTATTTCGAATGTTTATATGGGATGGGCTTTGCTGGCTAGCCCTAATAAGCCACCAATTTACGAATGAGGATCATATGCTAGAATTGTCGGGGGTTGGGCACACCACTAATAGTCTAAAACTTACGAGCCATTACAGCTCATGAAAGGCCCAATTTGATTCTATTGATGGAGACAAAAAAACCAAGCAAATGTGATTTCTTGCATTAAAAGACAATTGAAATTTAAACACAGCTTTGTGGTGAACCCAATAAGAATCGTAGGGGGTTTAACGGCTCTATGGAATGAGGGAGTTGAAATAGTAGTGGAATCATCTTTCCAGGAAATGATAAACTTGATATGTGAAGATTATGCTAGCCAAAACAAAATGTGGGTAACTTGTGTGCATGCTCCAAATCTCTTTCAGGAAAGATTAATTTTATGGGATAAATGAGACAGATTAGTATCTCAAATGGCTTACCATGGGTTTGTTTGGGGGATTTTAATGAAGTGCTTTATCATTGGGAAAAGGTGGGGACTAGACTAGCTAAAAACTATAGACTGCAAGCGTTCCAAAGTTGTTTAAATGATTGCTCGTTGATGGAAATAGACTGCAAAGGGTGTGCTTTCACTTGGTCCAACAATAGAGAAGGGGCTGACTTGGTTAAGGAGAAGTTGGATAGGGTGTTATGTACTTTAGATTGGATGCTCATGTTCTCGGCAACAGAAACATATGCTCTCTTAGCTGTCGGGTAAGACCATAGCCCACTCCTACTTGTGGGTAGTGCTGAATTTGGTAGAGGCTTTTTTCAGTCGAGGGTATTAGAACCAGCCCTAAACATAACCCATATAACCCTAATTATGAAAACACCCCTTCTAGAAAAACTTGACTGATATCACCCTAATAGCCTTTGCAATTTCACATATAAGATTATATGGAAGATATTGGCAAATAGACTTAAAAAATGGTCGCCGATACTGATTTCAGGGGAACAAAGTGCCTTCATCAGTGGAAAACAAATTCAAGATAACATATATATTGTGCAGGAGGTGCTACACCAGCTGAGAATGAGGAAAAGGAAAAAGCATTTCCAAGCGGTGCTAAAATTAGACATGTAGAAAGCCTATGATAGAATAGAATGAGATTTCCTAGAAGGATGCTTGCTAAAAATGGGGTTCTACGAAAAATGGGTCAACTAGATTATGCAATGTGTTACTACTGTCACTTTCAGCATAAAATTCAATGGAGAACCTCTTCCTTATTTCAACCATACTAGAGGTATTAGACAAAGGGACCCATTATCACCCTATCTTTTTATTTTGGTAGCAAACTATTTGTCTTCTTTGATGGGAAAAGCTCTAGATGACGGGAGTATTAAATGAATCAAGTTAAATAGGTTCTACCCCATCTTGACTCATTTATTATTTGCGGATGACTCTATATTCTTTCTAGATAGGTCCATATAGGAATGCCAAAATGTTGCAACTGTTTT
The DNA here is from genome assembly GCF_016545825.1 of Eucalyptus grandis. Taxonomy (NCBI): domain Eukaryota; kingdom Viridiplantae; phylum Streptophyta; class Magnoliopsida; order Myrtales; family Myrtaceae; genus Eucalyptus; species Eucalyptus grandis. The sequence continues at coordinate 16,195,212 of NC_052620.1, forward strand.
GAATCAATACTATTATACCTCAGGACAAGTAGTAAACCTAAACAAGTCAAGTAACCCACCCCGCGGTGGACGTGCTGGTTTGCACTCTACCCCCTCATCCGGGAGGGGAGGGGTTCAAACCTCCGTGCACCCATTTGTGCGACTTAAGTGGAGTGCCGTGGGAGGTGGACTCCCACGCTAGTGCTCCCTTTGGTTTGCACCGCCGGCTGCCGGCTATACAGTGGTTCTAGGGTCATAAAAAAAAGAAGTCAAGTATCTTTTTTAGCAAAGAATGTCCCTAACTATTAAGGGATAACATGGCAAGAGAGTTGAGAGTTCCGGAGCTTGATCGAACAGGAAAATACCTAAGAATCCCCTTTGACTGGGGAGCCTAAAAAAGACAACCGTTTGCATGGATTTTGAGTAGGGTAAACATGAAATTGGAAGGTTGGAAGGAACAAATTATTTCAAAAGCAGGCAAGGAAATCCTCCTGAAATCAGTGGTGCAAGCATTACCTCAATATGCCATGTCAGTTTTTAAAATCCCAATATCAATTTGTAAAGCAATAGAGAAGAAAATAGCTAACTTATGGTGGAAAAATAGTGACAAAAAAGCTAGTATGCATTGGAAGAGATGAGAAATCATGAAATTCAGGAAAGACAGGGGAGGAATGGGTTTCAGGGACCTACTTATTGTAAACAATGCCCTCCTGGGTAAACAAGCTTGGAGGTTGGTTAAGAATCCGGAAGCATTATGGATCAAACTACTAAAAGGGCTCTACTTTTGTCGAAAAGACTTTTGGCATGCTGAGAAAGGAACCAAGCCTTCATGGGGATGTCAAAGTCTAATTTTAGGAAGGGAGGGCATAGTGGATTCAGTGAGATGGTCCATTGGGAATGGACAAAAGGTCAACATTAGAACATATAAATGCTTAAAAAGATGACTAATCGGGGGGCCAGCGAATAGAAATGATCCAGAACAAGTACCCGAGTTGATGAATTTTGAAGCGGAACAATGGAATGAACAACTTTTAAACAATCTCTTTGATGAATAGACCACTCAATAGATCCTTGCAATTCCAATCAATCGGCAAATTATAAATGATGAACTGGTATGGACAGGGACAAAGAATGGTTTTTTTACAGTAAAAAATGGCTATAACATATTAAGAGAACGAGCAACAGTCAAGGCAGCAACTAACTACCCTTCTTCTTCCTACCAAACACCGAGAGTACTATGGAATGCTATATGGCATATGTAGACCAGCCCTAAAGTGAAGATATTTATTTAGAATGTTTGTCAAAACGCCATCCCATCCAAGAAGAATTTATGGAAAAGACAGATATTACATGACCCCATCTTGCGACCTTTGCCGAGAAAGGATGGAAATGGCCGAGCATATCTTTTTGCTTTGCCCCTAGACAGCACGGGTATGGACCACCCGGATGTCAACCTACAAATGAGTCCACACGAAGTTACTCGAATCGATGCGTGGTTGGTGCTCTTTATAAGGAAAGACACTCACTTACCTTCCGTGGAAGTGATTTCAAACACCCTATGGCAAATATGGAAGGAGAGAAATAACTATATCTTTCGGGGTAGTAAGTCAATTGCCTGCAAAGTTGTAGATCTGGCCCAATTTCACCAGAAAAGCTATGAAAAATGGGGTTTTAAGCATCCTCAAGCAAGAACAGCAGAGGAAACCGAGATACCTCGGATCTGGATAGCTCCGGTAGTAGGGACTTAGAAGATCAACATTGATGGGTCGACTGTGAGGGGTCAATGGAAGAAGCTATAGCCTGCAATGTTCGGGATTTATCGGGTTGCCTAGCGGACGGATTCACCAAAATAGTTTAGGCAACTTCAGTTTTTCAACTGGAAACCCTGGCTCTATTAGAAGCTTTGAAGTACATCAAGAGAAAACAGATGGGCGTGGTTTTGGTGGAGTTTGACTATCAAAGCTTGGTCAGCTCTTTAAAGTACATGGAAGACTTCAACTGGGATGCATGTGCTATTTGGACTGAGTGTAAAGCACTTATGCAGAACTTACCGCTGGTGGGCCTTCTTTCCTATCCAAGAATTGCAAATGCTATTGCAGACTAGGCTGCACGCGAGTAGAGGAAAAAAACATTACCACCTAATTAGCTTTCTTCTCCACCCAAGCCCTTTAGGCCCTATTATGTAATGACGCCCCACTCTTGGGTGATGAGGAATGATATAAATAAAATTTATTCTTGTAAACCAAAAAAAAAAAAAAAAAAAAATTGTTTGAAGTTCATAAAATTACCATTTGAGTTGGTGGGTGGTGGGGGTTGGACTTGATTCTAATCTCGCATCGCTCAATAGAAGAGTGAATTTTAGCAAGTCATTGTATTTGTTCTGCTCGGTAACCATGATTTAAGTTACTGAAGATTTACTTAGATGAGTTATGAGCTTCTCATGACTAGACTAGTGATTTGGTGAGCTTTGTTTCAATTGATCGGACACAAGAACCTCTTATTACATTAGTGCCTCTACTTCTAGGTTGATGACCTTACATTTAGTTATTCCTTTGTTCAATTACTTCTGAGGGGATGGATGACTTATGATGCATTGGATGATACATTGAAATCAACCCGAGAAAATAACAAGTAAGATGTTATTTATCTCCTAAAGCAAGCTCTTCCATAGTTGAAAGAGAAAGGCATTTATTTGGCTTAAGGATATAGAGATAACGAATTCTCTGCCTCTCACATACATGAAAAATAAGACTTGCATTTTGCATTCGCATTCAAACATCGGGAAGAAACTAAAAAGTAATTGGAAATGCAATAGGAGATGTTAAATCCTCTTCCTAATCTTACATGCCACGCTTGAGAAACTTGTCTTTGATAGCACATAACTCAGATAATGCATTCATCATGTCCATGCGCTCATTTGGAAGTTTCATTGAGCAGAGGACTCCAATTCTCATTATGTCTGCAATGCTTTCCTCAAATCTCACCATGTCGGCATCACTAATTTGGCCATTGTCGATCCTTTCCATAGATAGCAGTGAAGGCTCTAGGATCTGCACCAAGCTTTTGTGCTGAGTAGTCTTGACAAATTCATGGAGGGTCCATCCATCTTTGAACATAACATCAGTAGGTCTTATTCCAGTGAACATCTCGAGCAACAGTATTCCGAAGCTATACACATCTCCCTGCAACGATGAAGTACCGCCAAGGCCATATTCTAGAAAGCATATCGACTTTGTCATTTCAGATGACTACTTGTTTTTGGAAATCCATTTTATTCACTAAAATTCAGCATTCTAAATAAGCTATTAACTTGGACTCATATGAATAGAAAGTAGAAGGATCAACGTACCTGGAGCTACATAGCCAATGGTTCCTTTTAAGTTGCTAGAGCTTGCTTGACATTGAGAAACATCTAGATTTGTGCTTCCATGAAGAAATCGCGCTAGCCCAAAATCACACACTTGAGCCACCATGTCATGATCAAGAAGAACATTGCTTGGCTTTAGATCGCCATGTACGATGCTTGTTTGGCAATGGTGGTGAAGATATTCAATGGCAGAAGCCACATCAATGGCAATGTCTAACCTCTGGTTGAGATTGAGCTTTGGCATGTCATGCTGATTTACTCCAAGGTGCAACCACTGTTCTAAACTACCATTTTGCATTAGGTCATAGACTAAAGCCTTAAATTCTGCACCTGTGAAATCAATGCTCGAGCAGACTGTGATGATGTTGACAAGATTTCTGTGGCGTATGTTTCTCAACGCTTCACATTCTGCCAAGAAGCTCTTAAAAGCCCCCTTTCGTTTTAGGTTGAGCACTTTCACTGCCACCGGTTGATTTCCATCTAGCATTCCTCTATACACAAAGCCATAGCTCCCTTGGCCAATCAAATTAGATGGAGAGAAGTCATTGGTCACTTGGCGGAGCTCTGCATAGGATACCTTTCGGAAGCGCTCATCTATTGAAAATGCAACGCTAGGTCTCATCATAGATTTCCTCCTCCAATACACAACAACAATGAAGCATGTTAACACGATCAAAAGCGAGACAGTTATTACGAAAGATAATTTCAGTTTTGGAAACTTTCTCCTCTTCTTTGTGTCGTAAACTTTGCATGCGGGAAGTCCGAGTTCCTTGATGCCCCCACATAGTTCTTTGTTTCCGATTATCGATATGCGTTTTGTATCGTTGAAAATCCCTCCCGCGGTACCTCTCCTTCAAGGTTGTTGAATGACAAATTCAACACTTCGAGCACAGTAAAATTCACGAAATAGATGGGAATATGACCGGAAAAATTGTTTCTTGAGAGATCTAGTGACTGAAGGCCAATCAGGGTCCTTAAAGAAGGCGGTATACTTCCTTCAAATAGATTACCTGCCATGTTCAAGCTTCGCAACATCAGACATTGGGACAAAGCGCTTGGTATTTCTCCAGTCAGCTTGTTGTCAGAGAGGTCGACATTCACAATTTTGCTCATGTTACTCACTTCAAAAGGTAATGGCCCCGTTAAGGAATTTCGAGCAGCTTGGAAACAATTGGACAGAGAAGAAAGACCAATGACCTCTTTGGGTATTGTACCGTTAAGGTTGTTATCGATAGTGCTAGTGATAGCAATTGTTGACACCATCCAAGGCTCGGAGGAATTTCACCTTCTAATTGATTTATCTGAAGTTGCAGGAGAAGCAATTGGGTGGCGTTTCCAAGAGAGGAAGGAATTGCCCCTAAAATCCTATTGCCCCATAGCAAAAGATAGGTCAAATTTTTGAGCTTACCAATGCCATGGGGAATCTCACCGCTGATGCTATTGTTGTACAACGCCAAGACCTGTAGACCATTTAGCTTCTCAATTTCTGGAGGGATATGACCTGTGATCTGATTTGATCCCAGTAAGAACAGAAGCGTATTCGTCAAATTAGCAACGTAAGCAGGTATTTCACCTTTAATTTCTTGTGTCCGAAATCTAACACTTTGAGTTTAGTGCAATTGGTAAACTCAGTGAGGAAATTTAAGCTGTCAAACCTGTTTGGAATTGGTTCTTGCTAAAACTAATCATTGTATGATTCCTCAAGTTTCCAAGATTGGCAGGCACATTCCCCGTAAAGCTATTAGAAGTGAAAACAAGTCTTCAAGTCCAGTAGCGTTAGGTAGTGAATGTGGTACTTGCCTGAAAATCGATTCTTGCCCTGAAAATCGATTAAATGTGATGTAAAGCCCCCAAAATGAGGAAAATAGTTTCCAAATCTGGTGGGATTTCACCATGTAGGCTATTACCCCCTACTTCAAAGTAGACAAGTGATATGAGATTGTATACGGAAGAGGGGATGCATCCCGTTAGATTATTATAATGTAAATTGAGGGTCTTTAATTTTGAGATGCTTCCAAGCATCGGCTGGTATTCGACCTCTTTGTTCATTATGCCCCATATATAACTCTATAAGTGAAGATCCATTCCCCAACCAACTTGGAATTCTCCCAATAAGATCATTCACTGAGACCCCAAAAATAATGAGTTCTCTTTCAGCTAAATACCGAAGCTCGTCAGGTATTCTTCCGCTGAGTTGATTGTATTGCAAAAAGAGGAATTGCATACCTACACAAGATGACAAATTTCGCGGTATCTCCCCTTCAAGTTCATTTTTCAAGAGGCCAAGAGTCTTCAGTCTAAACAACCTCCCGAACTCTTCTGGAATGTTGCCTCGGAGCCGATTCGCCTCTAGATGAACACGCCTCAAGAAGGTGAGATTCCCAATGTCAGGAGGTATTGTGCCAATGAGCTTTTGATTATTCAAGTTGAGGGCGGTGACTCTTCCCATGGCGGCGACTGCAAGAAACTCCTAGCCAATTGCAGTGACTAAGAGACTCATTCCAAGAACTTACAATCTCTTGAGGATCTTCAATCATCTTGTTCTTGAAAGGCGAGCAATGCCGCCCTGTCGGTTTCATTTCCAAGATAGGAAGCATAGGCAATATAAGTGTTGGAGTGAGTTTGATGTATAACGAGGATGAGGCTGATAAAAGCTGATATCAAATGCATTCTCAAGTGTGGCAAAGTTGTTTCCATACTTGATCTGTTAAGACAGAGCAAGCAGAAAGACCAGGAGATGGTGTTCTTAAGTTCTCCCAGCCAGCTAGAAGCATGAGATTGACCGTTTAGATTTGCTGCATTTAAAGACCACAAGTAGGTCCACAAAAAATCTTGACTTTTTTACAAGACCCATAAATTCAAATTAGATTAACGTCTTATAATACTAATTATGACAACCCAAATTCAATTTGATGCGTCTGCTATTTCTGAAGATTTTCTAGGGCGTCCAGAAGAGTAAACAACGGCAAGGCAAGCTTGGGACAAGAGTTGCGCAACGTTTGATAAAAATACTATTAACTTTTGATCGAAGAGGAGTTAGAGAGCCCGTAATACTAATTTGAAAAGCTAACTCAGAGTACGGTGCTGTATTTCCTTTTTGCCATTGTCTACGGCCCCAGAATCCTTCGTTTTCATAATTTCGGACAACTTTTTTGGTTAATTTTCAAGATTCCGAGGGTTTTGCTACTGGGTTCCTATTGCAAACGCTTCCGGCCGTGAAGACCGCATTATGGAGAAATATTTACCCTGAAAGTATTTTTAAGAATAATCCTTTATTTTTTATGTTCATAAATAGAAACTTTCGTCACAGAGAGGCTTCTCCAATAAAAAGATCATTGAAAAATCTTATTGATTAATAATCTTAAAGCATAGAGCATGTTTGCTATTTGATTTGTTAGCGTTTGTTGTGGCACAATAATAAGATTATTAATAAATGATTGTATTGGAGCAAATTTGAAGGTATGAATCCTGTTGTCAGAAGTAATTGCCAAACCTTGGAATCATAGTAGAAGAGGTAAACTGGAGGTCTCGAACGTAAGAGGATGCAAAATAAACTGAAGAAAAACCTTGAATTTTCTTTGGATCCAAAGGCCACAATTCAATCCCCAGGATGTTCTGAGAACCTGTGGACTTAGCAAGTCATGCGTTAGAAAACAAAAGAGCCAGTCATGTTAGGTTGGAAATTTCGACTTTGCATACGAGCATTAATGAGGTCGATTCAAACTTGACTAGTCTTGTGGTCCATGCTACACGACTGTCCTGATAAAGACAACTTAAAGAGTATTTGGGGAAAATCGCACTTATGGCACCGATAATGTAGTTCTCTTGTCTTAAAAATGAAAATTTTCACTCAACTACTTTGTCCAAATAAGCTTGAAATATCACCGGAGATATTATGATGTACTGCTCTACGTCGGCCTGAGGTGCTACCTATTTCCTAAGATATTTGTGAAAGAGGGATGAAAGTGAAAATGAGAGAAAGACCTCTAATTTATAGAAAGATTTTGAATTTTTTTTTATTTAACATGTAGTCGGCCATCCAATGGTCACTGAGTCAGTTTGGGGCCATGCAATGGACTCGGCTTCATAAAAAAAAAAATTTTAGGCCGGGCCTAGCCACGTGGCCATTCCTATCCCTAATCGGATGTTTAAAATTGCCTCTAGATGAAACAAAGCAAGAGTAACGTCTAATAAAACGACTATATTTGGCATTTGAAGTAACTCGCTTGAGGTATTGTGTGCTTTGGCCTATGTCATACTAACCCTTGATTTTGTCCTTTTGGCATACAGGTTTCTCATCAGGTTATCCATCTTAGTAGTGCTCTAGCTTGAGCATACTGAACTTAAAATTCCAAAGCAAAACTTGCAATTACGTCAAAAGGCATTTTTGTGAGTTAATTCTAATTTTTACATATATATCCCAAGCATGCTCTACATTAGTTTGGTGTGCAATTTGGTTCATTTTTGCCCCTTTCACCATCCTAGAAGCCTTCCGAGAGCCGCTTCTTGTTCGGACCTTCTGAACACATTGACCATTTCCCGCTCTCATTGGAGTTACATGCCCAGTACTTTCGCGTGGCTCGTCCCCTAATCACACACCTACTAGAGGGGTCCTCCTCTAAAATCATATTATTCATTATCTTTCATCAACACTTGAAATACAATCCGCAGAATATTGATCATATCGATAAATATCACAACCTGAATTTTCACAAGTTACCAATTTTCCTTTCAACATTCTTTCATAAACACTTGAAATACAATCTGCAGAATATTGATCAAATCAATAAATATCACAACCTGAATTTTCACAAGTTATCGCTTTTCCTTTTAGCATTTTTTTTTTAATTTCAATTACATACATAACCTAAGAATATTACATTATCCACTTGAAAATTTGTGCAAATCAAGTCTTATTTATTGTATATAAGAACCTTCAAATCTGTCTCATGTCCTTACTAACACCTTGAGATGTGATCATTGATAACATTATTACAAAATAATCGCACCATGAAATAATGAACTTTTAATTCTCCCAAGACAAGATCCACTTCTTCAAATATCAATTTCAACTATCTCTCCAACCCTAGTTCTATATAGAATCTGAGATTTCCAAACAATAACATATCTATTATAAATCTTATCAAAGAAAATCACCACTTAAGAGATCATCGTTTACGATTGAATGTCTATAACTTCTCAAATCACCGAGATAAAAATTTATCTAGTTTCCATTAAATTCAATAGGTCTCAAGTTCTCGACTTAAATAATCATCACTTAAAATTGATCACTTCTTCAGTCAAAGACTAAAGTGCTCGCCTTGCTACTGTCAAAAGATTGGAAAAAGAAATGGCGTTTTGTCTCGGTGATTGCTAATCCTTTTCATGGAAAACTGAAGAAAATATTCTTATTGCTGAAAATCAAGTAAGAAGCAGAAAACCAAGTCATTGTGAAACCTATTGAGCAGTATCATTGTTGCTCTACTACTTTCAAAAAAGAAGAAAGAAAATCGGCTAAGGACATAAGAAGAAAATCTATCCATATATTACAGGAGTACATGGAAACCTTCCATAACAGCCTCGAGGACTCTCAGAAGGTTCTCATTGTCGTCAGACAATTTCTCAGGTTCTCACCTTTTAGCAGCAAAATTACAACGAAAGCGAGCGACACAACTAAAGCCAAGTACATTCGAATATCTTATAGCAGGAAAATTACCGTAGCAATACTCGAATCCATGTTTTATTTGTTACAAAATGTGCTAGTTTTGCTTCTGACCAACTAGAAGCTGCTAGTTTGGAGACTCACCAAATAGCAAACTGAGGCCACTCGTAGTCGAAATACCTCCCTGGTGGCTAGGTCATAGATGCAGGACTTAACAGACACTCGAGCTAGCCTGACATTGACATAAAAAAGAGGAACCTGACTCTAACAAGTTACGTCGTGCCCGCCTCCATTTACAATTTCCCCGTCCCACTCAACAACCTAAGATGGATCAGGCCGTCATCTCCCCATGTGTCGCCTGAAAAATATATAAGGAAGAGGAGGATGAATCAATCAGAGCCCGTAATACTAACTTGAATAGCTTATTCAGAGTGCAGTGCTGTATTTCTTTTTTTCCATTGTCTACGGCCCCAAATACCTTCTTTTCATAATTTCTAACTCCTTTCATGGTTAATTTTCAAGATTCCGAGGGTTTTGCTACTGGGTTCTTATTGTAAACGCTTCCGGCTGTGAAGACTGCATATGGAGAAATATTTACCCCTGACAGTATTTTTAAGAAATCCTTTATTTTTTATGCCTTCATAGATAGAAACTTTCGTCATGGAGAGAGGCTTCTCCAATAAAAGGATCACTGCAAAAATATTAATAATCTTAAAGCATGGGGCATGTTTGCTATTTGATTTGTTCGCGTTTGTTGTGCCACCATAATAAGATTATTAATAAATGATTGTATTGGAGTAAATCTGGAAGTGTGAATCCTGTTTTCAGTAGTAATTGCCAAACCTTGGACTCATAGCAGAAGAGGTAAAACGGAGGTCTCGGACGTAAGAGGATGCAAATTGAACTGAAGAAAAACCTTGAATTTTCTTTGTGGATCCAAAGGCCACAATTCAATCCCCAGGCTGTTCTGAGAACCCGTGGACTTAGCAAGTCATGCGTTAGAAAACAAAAGAGCCAGTCATGTTAGGTTGGAAATTTGACTTTGCATATGAGCATTAACGAGGTCCATTCATGCTTGACTAGTCTTGTGGCCCATGCTACACATGACTATCCTGATAAAGACATCTTAAAGACTATTGGGGAAAATCGCACTTATGGCACCGATAATGTAGTTGTCTCATCTTAAAAATGAAGAATTTTCACTCAACTATTTTGTCCAAGTAAGCTTGAAATATTACTGGAGATATTATGATGTACTGCTTCACGTCCGCTTGAGTTGCTGCCTATTTCCTAAGATATTTGTGAAAGAGGGATGAAAGTGAAAATGAGAGGGAGAGGTCTCTCATTTATAGAAAGACTTTGGATTTTTTTTTTTTTTTTATATTTAACATGTAGTCGGCCATGGCCGACCGTCCAATGCTCAGTGGGTCAGTTTGGGCCCATGCAGTGGACTAAGAAAATTTTGGGCTGGGTCTGGCCATGCGGCCATCCCTATCCCTAATTGGATGTTTAAGTGGCTCTAGGCAAAACAAAGCAAGAGCAACGTCTAAAAAACTATTCCCAAGAACAAATTCTAAGAAAAAGAATGCTCTTGGTAACTATCCAAAATTTCTATTCCCAGGATGGAAATGCATTTGGCAGATTCTTAATTTTTTTTTTGTTTTCTTTCAATTTTTTAATGCTTTTCTTATTTTTTTCTTATATTTTTATTTTTATTTTTCTCCTTCCTCCTTCTTGGTAGCTAATCGCCAACCATAACGGTGGCCAGTGACCGGTTGGGTGAGGTTCGAGAAGCTTGCTGGAGGCTCAACTGGCCAAGGGGAGCCTCGGCCTAGTTGGTACCTACGTGAGCCTTGGATGGAAATACCCTATTTGGATGTTTAAGTTTCTTTTTTTTTTTTTTTTAACTTTTTTTTTTCTCGTGGATGGAATGCTTTTCTTATTTTTTTTTTTTTTTTCTTTTTTTTTAATGCTTTTCTTTTTTTTTTTTCTTTTTTTTTTTTCATTTTCTTTATTCTTCCTCCTTCATGGTAGCCGTCGCCAACCACAACAGTGGCTAGTGACCGGTTGGGTGAGGTTCGAGAAGCTCGCTGGAGGCTCAACTGGCCAAGGGGAGCCTCAGCCTAGTTGGTACCTACGTGAGCCTTGCCAAGCCATCAGCGAGGCTTGACCTCGCTCAGGCAATGCAAGGTCAGCCTCACCCTGGCTTTGTGAAGTCGAGCCTAACGCCGGCTGGGGAGGCCGAGCATCGCCGTGGTTGTGTGAGGTCGACCTCTCCTAAATCTAGTAAGATCGAGCTTGCCCAACCATCGACAAGGCTTGGCATTGCCGAGCCACCGCTAGGCGATGTCAAATTGGAGGTGGCCTGGCGAGGTCGAGCCTCGCCGGTGGTTGGGTGAGCTTGACCTCGCTCAGCCACAATGAGGCTCAGCAAGGACGCTCCAACGAGGTTGCCGACCCTCGTTTAGCCGATCATTGGCCATGGCCAAGGCCACAACTAGCCAAAAGGAAGAAGAAGAAGAAAAGGAAAGAGAAGAAGAGTTAGAAGAAAAGAGATGAGAAAAGAAAAAAAAAATTAGAATTGATTCTAGGAATTGCCCTTAGGAATAAAAAGCAACTTTTTTCTACTTCGCGATTCTATTCCAAATCTATTCTCCAAAATATATATATTTTGTTCCCACGAACAAAAAATTTACCAAAAGGATTTATGTTCTTTTTTTCTTACTCCTGGGAATAGAAGAATATAATCAATTGTTCCACGGAGTATTATCAAATAGGCCCCAAACGACTTGGTCTTTAGATGATAACCATTCCCTTCAAACTTGTGTGTTTTCATCCTCAACTATTGTCTATCACCATATTTCAATAACTAGACACATGGCATCGATGAATAACACCATCATGTTGATCCTATACTTGTCAATAAGTTAATACATGCTATGCACGTGGCTACGCATACTTGTTTCATGTGTATTTATTAGTTAGAGCTCGGCTCAATTAGAAATCTCTTAGGCCATGTTTGGTAACCATCCAAACAAGGCCAAATTTTGATTCTTTGTTCCCAGAATTAGTTTGGGCTTAGAATCGTGTTTGGTAAAATTTTTGTTCCCGAGAACAGACTGGAGTAGAATCAAGAATAAAAAAAAAAGTTGATTCTTGTTCCGAGAACAAATTTGAGAATCAAAACCAACAACTCTTCTTCTTCCCTTCGGCCATCTGGCGACCGCCATCCACCGCCGCCGACCGCCATCCACCGTCATCCGCCGGTTCGGCGAGCGCCGGAAGCTCACCGGCCGAGGAGAGGTCCGGCGAGCTCGCCGGCAAGCCTAGCCACCGGCAAGGCTCGGCCTCACCATATCTAGCAAGGCCGAGCCTCGCCGATGGCCAGGCGGCCTTGCCGGGGCTAGGCGAGGCTCACCCAGCCCCACCGGTGGCCAAGCGGGCCTTACCCAGTCCCGGCAGGCCCACCTGGCCACCAATGAGGCCGGGGCTAGGTAAGCCTCGCAACGCCCAGCCTCGGCTGGTGGCTAGGCAAGGCTTGCCCCAACAAGGCCTCACCCGGCCACCGGCAAGGTTAGCCTGGCCACCGGCGAGGCTGAGCCTTGACGGGGCTAGGCGAGCCTTGCCCAACTGTTAGTGAGGCTCAACCGACAAGGGCTAGCCTCGCCAAGGGCCGCGACACTCGGTGAGGTCAGGTCCGGCGATCGCCACAAGAAGAAGAAGAAGAAGAAGAAGAAGAATAGGAGAAAAAGGAAAAAAAAAAAAGTAAAAAAATTATTTAAAAATTAAAATAAATTGATTTGGAACATAATTAATGAGCACGGTATCAAACGCAATTCTATTCCAGAATCAGAAATTTTGGATAGTTACCAAACGGCTTAAAATGCTTAAAATTAGTTTCTAGGAACAGAATAAAAAAGAATCATTTTTTATCAAAATCTACTCCCGGGAACATAATCGTTACCAAACGTGCCCTTAAGCTCAATTTGGCTCGCGAGCTTGTGAAGCCATATATTGATGAGTTTGAGCTTACCTCAGCAAGCTGCCCAAGTAGCTCAGCTCGAAAATAGGTGAGCGGATCTCGTGTAATCATCGAACCGAGGCCGAGTTTTTTATGGGTTGCTTGGCTCACTTTTCACCTCTAAGAGATATGTACTGCATCGGTTAAATATGTAACTTAGGGTGTTGTCTATACATTACATAATTAAAAATGACTCCGACAACAACATAAAAGAACTAGAAGTATATTTATCCTTTCATAGAATCTCTCCAAGGAGAATTGGATCTTTTAAAACTCTCATTCTGGTATATATTTTCTCGGATATTATTGACATTTCTCAAATCTAACTATGTAAAGCAGTTTTTCCCAGTCAAATAAACTCAAAGCAGATCCCAATCTAAATATATATTTGGCAACAGGTAGTTCCATTAGATATGGTTGGAAATAATAAGCATGTACGTGTCAAATGACTAATTTGGAGGTTTTTCTCCATCTATATATACTCTTTAATTTGAATAATTAAGGCAAATATATTTTGTTATAAGCTATGAAGGCTGCCGATGTTAAGTTTATACTTCGAAGGATCATCCGTACCATCCTACAAATCATATTTGATGTTCTAGCTGAACTATAAGAATTAGTCAGTATATACTTAGAATATCTTCTAATTACTTTTATCTGGCAAGGCAACATGCTAATTAGTTCCCCTGAATACAAAAATTATATGTTCCACAATAAAGCCTTGATAAATTTTTAAAGTGAGAATATTTCCACACTTTTTTTGGCTAACTAAACTACCCTCAATCACAAGATTTGGTTCTCTCAATAGATTTCGCTATCTATCTCCTTCCCATACAACATTTAACTAAGTTTCTAAAAAGTTTAATCAACTTATATCAAATTTCCTTTCGAGAAACCATGGTAGTAGAAAATTTTAATAATTCTTTGCAAACTTGAAATGTTAATTAGTATCAATTAGAAAATGTCTTTGAGCAATGCCATGTACCTAAGTTGAAAAAAATTATTCTTTTATTCGGTTACAAATCCATTCGCTTGTTAATGCTGACAATGTTGTTGGTTTGAGTTGTTAAGATATCATTCATTTGTGTTTATGTTAGGCTTTATGTGATTTTGATAAGGACCAAAATTAAGTTACAACATTTCTTTATATTCAAACTCACATATCTTCATAGAATAAAACCTATTTAGATGTCATCTTTTGGAATTGTGAGATTGTGAATAGTACTAATGACTTTCTCCATGTTCGAACAATAGTTGTAGCCTCGATTTGTTCCCTTCTTTATCATATCTTGTTAATCTTTATGGTTAAAAATCAGAAGAAAGTAACAAAATAAATCTTAAACTGAGATTTTAACTAAGTGCACATTCTATGGATTGTTTTTTTTTTTTTTAACCTTTTCAAAGGAACTAAAATTTTAGGAACTTAATTAAGTTGATTAAGATTGATATTTAAGTCATTTGAAGTTATCAAGTATATTTTCATAGTTTCTACTATTATTTTTCGTTGTTGAGGTAAAATTCTTGACCGGATAATATGTTCATTGCAATGGGTGACAGCAGCTTGTTCTCTTTATGCTGAGAAAAACTTGGATTTTACCATGGTTGCTACTGTCCTGTTTGACAGCCTCTAAAGAGAACTAGAACAATTTTTTCCTCCTCTCTTTTTGATTCTGTTTACCTTTTCATTCTGTCGACAAATTAGAACATGGTTTTCCTTTTGCAAGGAGGAAGCGAGTAAGCAAGCAAACATGGACAAATTACATAGCTGCTCCCTCAATTAAGTTGAAGGAAATCTAATGGTAAACAATACATAAAAACAACGAAAATTGACTAGAGATGTTCATCAATCATTAAATCTCAGAGACTAACCTACACTGGGGAAACAAACACTAATCAGTATTATGTAGAATTCATGTACAACAGTCTCACAAAAGGGTTTTACCCCCACAATAAACAAAAGAAGGGAAAAAAGGAAAAAACAAAAAGTCAAAAGAAAATGTTAACAGCAAACTATTAAAATATGATGGTCAAGGATTGAAAATGAACTTGCCACACTTGCACTTCCAACTCATGGGCTTGTAGTTGGAGCTCTCGTCACCTCTTGAGTAGTAGTCCGCCCTGAAGGCTGGGGAGGTGTTGCCTCTCTTGTCTTGAGGATTTGCAGGCACTTGGATGGCCTCACAGTGCCCACATGAGCTGCACTTCCTCTCGCATCTTGGTGGTGCCGACCCTATCTCAATTCTCCTCACACTTGCCTTTGATTCACTCTCTGCCTGTTCCTAAAAACACAACGCCACAGATTTTATTGTCCACACGCACACACAGAAACACTTACAGAGAGAGAGAGAGAGAGAGAGAGAGAGAGAGAGAGAGAGGCGTTTCGCTCGGGGATTGCTTACCTTGGAAAGGTCAGTGTGCTTAAGAATGGCTCTACCTGGAAAATATGAAAAGGAAAAGCACAAAAGAGAAGGAGAGAGACAGAGTGAGAGATTTTTTTTCTCTTCATAGTCGAACCAAGTGTAGCAACAGAATGACACACAACAGCATAAAACTATTGGATTTTCAACTTCAGTTTAAGGTTTAACCATTACCTTCAGCTCTGAATTCCAATAGAGAAGCGCTCATCAAGTAGGTGATTAGAATGAAAATGGTAAAATAAATAACTCTCTGGCTAGGAATGCAATAAATGCCAGAACCCATTTTAGAGAGAGAGAGAGAGAGAATATCAAATGGGAGCGAGCGAGGAAGAGCAAACTAGCTATAACCAACTAAAAGAACGGAAAAGAGATAGATTTGAAGGAAGAAACACAGGAAACGGAGGAGCATGCAAATTCAAACTCCTGAAGACACTTTCAGAGAAGGAAAGTAAAAAATATGGAGTTGAAAAGAAAGGACTTTGCTACAAGAGATGGTCAGAGATTGATTGACACAAATAATATAAAATCTCCTTTCTTTCTGAATTGATATAACGTGGAAGGACAAATGAGAATAGCAGAAAGCTAGAAAAGGGGCACGGAAAAGGACCACCCTCCATATGGAAGCCCTGTGCCTCGGCATCTTTTTCTGAGCCCATTGTCACTCGCAACTAAAGATGTTCCCGATAATGCCGGTAAATACTTAAAAAAAAAAAATACCCTTGAAATTTGAGGCATCTCATGATTTCTTATAATTAGGTTTCATTTCATTTCATTCCCGTCACTAGTATTTTGATTTATGTCAAATAGTTATTATCGGTGAGCCGAGCCCGAAAATCACATATCAATAGTTTATGCATACATTTTGCTTTCATCATTGGGATTGGTGATTTTCTTCAAAATTTTATGTCCATTTTCGTATGGCTTGCTTGCATTCATTAACAAAAAAAGTCATCTTAATCATAATCACTAGCATAATTTACAACCGATGGATAAAGTTAGAAATTGGTAATTTTTCTCTTTGGCACAGGAACAGGTGAACTAATGTTAGTCAAAACTTGGATGCATTACTATAAATAATCATATAGTCATAAAATCGGGGAAGACAAGACAATAGGGAGCAAAGTGAGATAGGTCTCAAATCTTGGGGAAGAAGCACAATAAACCCAATTTAAACAAGAAAGAGGACCTATGTTTCTTGTCCTTTTTTTCTTTTGCTAGAAAAAGTAGGGGAACCAATAGTAATATCGCAGGGAGAACATGAAAAAGAGATAGCAACAACAGATTGAGATATTGAAACGACAAGAAAACCCCAAAAAGCGCAAAAAACCACGAGCTCAGAGACAACAGAAATTCCCCAAAAAACGACATCCATACACAGCTGTTACATAAGCGTTCAGCTTTATGGGGGATTACTCGAAGTGGTTGGTCTGAGCAGGCCCAACGCATCACGCCATATCCATCTTCTCTAACCCCATCTGTGAAAATATGGGGCGGACGGACGGCCGGCCACTGTTGGTATCTTCCATCAATCATGGCATTGTGATTACACGTGATGTGCCGCGCGCATTCAGTGATTCGTTCACATAAATCAAGCAATACTTTTCTCCCCCTTTTTTCTATTTTCGCCGACCCTTTCTAGATTAAGAGAATATGTTTGAATTCAGATGAATAATGCATAAGATGAGCACATTCAGTTTGATCAACTTTTGAGAAAAAAAACGCATCATATATACCATGACTTTTGTATAGCACTCACTTAAATGTCATAATTTTTTTTCCAATCACTTGAGTGCCATATAACTTATTAATCAATCATGTAAGTACTATTACTTTTTAAAAACATTTGTCATAAATTTCATGCTATGTCACCCATCCCATGGTGGACGCATTGGTTCACGCCATGCCCCCTCATCCGAGAGAAGAGGGGTTCGAAACTTCACGCCCCTATTGCGCGACTAAAGTGGAGTGTCGTGAGAGGTGAGTCCCCGCACTAGTGCTCCCCCTGATTTACGCCGTCGGCTACCGGTTGTACGGTGATTTCAGAGTAAAAAAAAAATCATGCTATGTCGAATTTCCGATATTTGAGTGAATATTTGTTAAAGTTATGACATTCAAATAATCATTTAAAATTATGGTACTTAAAGTGGATTTTTTTATAAGTTATGACACTTAGGTGACCAGAAAATAAAATTATCTCTCTCAAATGAATATTGTACAAAATTTATAACACTTGTAATATCTTTATCCATCAACTTTTTATAGTCTATGTCCGTGTGTGCTAATTTTGAGCAAGAAGGATATAAGGGAAAAAATGGTTGAAATGTTGTGAAAAGGGTCATAGCCGATGAATCTTGAAAATTCTTATGAGGGCAAGATGAGTCTTTTTTGTTTCGTAGTTGAAAGATATTTTTAAGAAAAGAGTTATATATGTAAGAAAGGTGATTTATTTTTATCGTGGTTTTGTAAAATTTATCAGATGAGCTAGAAATCCTTTATTTATATTTGCCACAAATAATTTTCAAAATTTCCTTCTGACAAATAGACAATGTACTCTGATGAGTACTCAAAGCCAAGTTTTGATGTTATGATGATGCTCTACCTTGAACTCCAGAGGCGTAAGTCGGCTCCAAGGTCCCAAGTTCGGAACTTGATTTTATATCCTGCCCCTTGGGACCAAGGTTTGGGTGTTGAGGTACAAGTTCGACTAGGGGCATCGTGGGTCAAGGGGCGTGGAGTTGCCGATTCTAGCGTTGTTGTCTCAAAGCCAGACATTCCGTGATGATGCATAGAAATTTCACGCCCAATGTGTCATCGATGCTGAACTCCACAGTTTGTAACCTGCGTACTCTTTCACTAAAATGATGAAATACCTTTCCAAAATATGAATGAATCGGTATGTATCAACAAAGGTTGGGAAGGGTCCTCTATTGATTTTGAACAAGAAAATAAATGATAAGGAAAATGAAGGTATAGACATTAAAGACAACCGTATCCAGCCATGTAAATTGCAAGAAGGTAAAGATTAAGATAAAAAGGTTTAGTTTTATGATTGATTGGAGACACTTTTGACAAAGAGACATTTGAGGTATTTATAACCTACTATCCCTAGTTACGACTTTGAAATTCAAATAAACAAAGAACTTACTAATGGTGGTTACGAGAAGGCACATTATCTATTAACGTCTATTATCTAGAACACTTATCCACAAGAAGCTATACAAACCTTAAAAGTAGCAGTAATAAATATAACCACCCAAAAATTATATTTGTGTTGATTGCTCACCATCAATTAACTTCTCAAGTCATGATGAAGGCTATTGTCGATAACTTTCACACTATGTTTTGATTGCATATGATGCTATTGACAATTTGTTGATTCTTCCGGTTGTCATTGTTCTGACCAAACTGATAAGACTTAGTTTGCTACTTATTGATAATAAGCGAAAGTTTGTCATTTTTTGGTGTCAATATATACCCTCTTCTGATAGAATTGAATGATTTATTGATCATTGATTCTTTTAAATTAGATAATCAAGAGTCATCATATGGTCCATTGTCATTGACAAATTTGATTTTGCTTTGCCAATTGAATCTTAAAAACAATACAATTAACTATTTTTTTTTTTTTTTGGACAGAATGAGATGCTATTAACAGGAAACAAATTTACAACCTGCCACTAAAGCGTCCGAAAGAAGAAGATCAAATAAAGGAGGGGGGGACAGATGGCCCAATTAGATAAAAGAGAGCCTATACAGTGGGCTTTTGTGACCCAGTCCGCTACAAAATTTGCCCTATGATTGCAAAACCTAAACCGGAGATGAGAGAAGCGACGCATGAGAATGGCGGCTTCAGCAAACAAGGCACGGAGCTCCCATGGAGGATCAAGCTAATTGTTGATAGAGTCGACCAAGAGAAGATAGTCTGACTCAATCTAGAGAGGCATGTCAGATTTGTCTTACTGCAATAGGTGGTGAAGGGTGATGAGCAATGCTTGAGTTTTGGTATGCAAAGTTGACAAAGCAAGTACGGTCTTGGTAAAACCCTCTAGCATCTTCCTAAAGTGGTCCCGCATATAAAGGCTATAGATCCTTCAGTATTGCCATTGTTATACGCCCCATCAATATTGATCTTCAATATGATCGGATCAGGGGCTTCCCAAAAGTTGCCACGGTTGGAGGGGTTGGTGGCTAGACGATTGGAGTGATGATCAAGGTTCCGAGCTATTTTGACCTGAGCACAAGCAGCATCGACAATAAGGTTTGGATTTGGGCTTTGTCGACAAAAAATGGCTCTGTTCTAAGCCTTCCAGATCTATTAGAAAATCGCCTCGACAGTTTCCAGATCAGGTGAGTGTTTCCTCTGAATGATACGGTCTGCAATCCACTCTTCCACTTGATGTATGTATGTTGCAATTATATGAATGTGAATGCTAGGGTGAGACCAGATAGTAGAAGTCCATGGGCAGAGAAAAATGAGATGTTCAATCGTCTCGAGTAGTTGTTGATGGCATAATGTGCAAACCGGATCAGAACTTATTCGTCTTTTGAATAAGTTGTCTTTGGTTGGCAATGCATTGTGACAAATAGACTAGAGAAAAATTCTAACCTTAGATGCAAGTTTTAGCCGCCAAATTTTTTTTTCCAAAGGAGAGGAGGTGCTTGATAGGAAGATGAGGCTTGATGATTGGTTGTACTTGGAGTTGATTTCCTGATTGAAAGATACTCGCTTTTAACTATGTACATCCCCTGGGTTGTGGATGTCCAAACCAAATGGTCTGTAGTGAGGTCTACCCTAATTGGGATTGTCAGTATTTCTTGAACTGTTGATGCATCATAGAATCGGTTAAGCATAGGCTCATTCCAATTATTTGAGTTATTCTCTAGTAGGTTAGAAACAAACACAGGTTCCTCTCTTGCTGCTGGGCCGCACAGTCGTCCTCTTGGCAGCCATTGATCTTCTCGTATTTTGATATGGGATCCATTGCCAACCGACCATTGGAGGTTAGGTAAAATGGCCTCCCTTCCTGACAGTAGGCTTTGCCAACCCCAGGAAGGGCAGGTGCCTTTATCTGCCTTTAGAAAGTCTTTGGATGGGAATATAGAGCCTTAAACAGTTTGCTCCAAAGGGAGGAAAGCTATTGTAATAAATGCCACGCTTGTTTCCCAAGCATAGCCTTATTGAATGCAACTAGATCTCGAAAACCCATGCCTCCCATAGCTTTTGTATGTTTTAAAACCTCCCATTGCTTCCAATGAATCCTTGACTTCCTACGGTCACTTTGCCACCAAAATCGAGCAACCTTCTGTTCAATAGATTTGCAAATGGATATAGGAATTTTAAAGACAGACATAGAATACCGAGGTATAGTCTGCACCAACGGTCTTAATCAGGGTTTCCTTTCCACCCTTGGAAATAAGATTCTCCTTCCAACCTTCAAGCTTGTTGTTCACTCTACCCAAAAGCCAAGCAAACATATCTTTTTTGGATCTTCCCCAATCATAAGGGATGCCTAAGTATTTACCCGTTCTGTCCAGCACAGGGACTCTTAATTCACTAGCCAAGCTGTCCTTAAGGCTCGTAGGGTAGTCCTTACTGAAGAAAATACTTGACTTATTCCTATTAATTTCCTATCCCGTGGCTAGGCAATATTGATTTAGGATGTTAGCCATATTTTGACATTCCTTAATTGTGCCATCTAAAAAGAAAATGGCATCATCAACGAAAAACAAGTGGAAGAGAGGAGGACACGACCTGTTTAGTTTGATACCCTTCAGGTTTCCCATATGGATGGCTTGGTGGATTATGGTTGATAGGAGATTTGCCAGAAGTATAAATAGATAAGGGGATAAAGGGTCGCCTTGACGAAGACCTCGTGTTGGTTGGAAATATTGTAGCTGCTCTCTATTGAATTTAATGTTGATAGACACTGTTGAAATACATTGGGAAATCCACTGAACCTAGGTAGGATGGAAGCCTAACTTGAGTAAATAGGCCGTGAGAAAATCTCATCCCACTCTATCGTATGCCTTCTTCATGTCCATCTTTAAGATTGCCATGAAATTCCTTCGTCGTTTGCGAGTCTTTAGTTGGTGGAGGATCTCTTGGACCATAAGAATGTTGTCCTAGATTTGTTGTTAAGAAACAAAGGCAATTTGTTTCGAAGATATAAGGTCGGGTAGTAAGGGTTTCAACTGATTGTCTAGGATTTTGGAAATGATTTTGTAGGCGTAATTGCATAGGCTAATGGGACGGTAATGCTCCAGACTTTCAGGTAATGGTATCTTAGAAATTAGTGTTACAGAAGTCTTATTAAGGTCTAATGGCAACACATTTGATTGAAAAAAATTCTGAACTGAAGTGAATATCTCATCCTGAAGTGTGTCCCAGTTAGATTGGTAGAACAAGCCGTTTAAACCATCCTGGTCCGGGGCTTTTGTAGTGCCCAACTGAAATGTTGTAAGGTGAACCTCCTCTTTAGATACCTCAGCTATCAGAATAGAATTCATTTCAGGGGTCACATACTTGAACATTGGGCAAGAATGGGGTCGAAATCACGGTATCCCACTGTTTTGAAAAGGTTAGAGTAGAACTCCCGCGTCATCCCCTTCAAGGTCTCCTCATCCCTCACCCAACCGTGGTTGGCATCTAGCAGCATCCATATTCTATTTCTTTGTCTTCTCTGGATAGTAGTTGCACGGAAAAATCTTGTGTTTTTGTCACCACATTGCAGCCAATTAATCATTGATCTCATAGCCCAATACTACTCCTCTCGTTGCCAAAATTTCTGAATTTCTGTCTTGATCTTGGTTGTTGTTGTTTTATCAAATTGAGTATCAGTTTGGTTCATAATTTGTTGAAGCTGAAGATGCAGGTCTGATATTCTATTTTTGGCTTTAGAGAATTTTCCGCGACTCCATCGGGTAAGTACCGAACTAACATACTTTAACTTCTATGGTAGATCAGTACTGGAGTTGGTTGCAATGTTCCATGCACTGGCAATAATCATCTTGCATTTCGGATCTTGTAACCAGAACACTTCAAAGATAAATAGCCTACGTCTCTTGACCCGAGAAGCTTTAATAGTTAAAAGTAAAGGACTATGGTCCGACCCCACTGCTGGTAAGGCGAACACTTCGGCTTCCGGAAGGTAAGACGCCAATCCATGTTACAAAGAACCATATCCAAACATTCCTTAACAATTTCATCACCCGCACGGTTATTCGTCCAAGTGATCGCACATCCCTTACTCTCCAAGTCTAATAAGGAACAATCATGGATTATTTCGTGAAAAGAATTCATAAGGTGAAAATCTGCTAACCTTTTACCTACCTTCTCCCAGTGATAGGTTATCTCGTTGAAATCACCAGCACAAAGCCAAGGAGAAGAGTTGGAGATTGCAATTCGTCGGAGATCATCCTAAAGCTATTGCCGGAGCCGAAGCACAGCTGGTGCATGGACACAAGTCACATGTATAGGTATGTTGTTCCCTGATTCCGTGCATATGATATCTATAAGGTCCTGATGTGAATGGATCGTAGTGAGAGAGATGTGTGCCTGCCAAAATAGGGCCAGTCCTCCTGCCAAGCCGATAGGATTAACCAAAAAGGAATTCATAAATTTGAGTTGTCTCTGTAGTTTTGTGAGCATCTCCGATTTGTTTTTGGTTTCCATCAAAAATACCAAATCGGGTCTTTCTCTGGCCACTAGGGCCTTAAGGGCTTGAATTGTTAGGGTAGATCCTAGATCCTGACAGTTCTAACTAACGAGCTTCATTTTTCTGTTGGCGGCTTTTGAGGGCAAGCCACCTCAACCCTTCTATTCTTCTCTCCAATGATGAGGATTGGGGTGTCTAGTAGTTGGGTTTCATCCAATTTCTCTATAAAATGAGCTCTAGACTCATATGGATTATATCTTTTCAACTTCTTGGTCGCACTTGCTCTTGTTGGAAGTTTTGAGTGCTTCAGCTTTTTGGTAGTTGGGACAGCCGAGTGCTGATCTTTGATGTATTTTAACTTTGCAGGAATAGAAATTAGAGCCCCCTTGGAAAATGTTGAAAATATATAGCCCAAGTGAAGCTGTTATGTATGCATTTCACCATGCAGCTGTTGTTCCCCTTTTTGCTCTAACTGAGGTATTATAGATAGTTGTGTAGTCTCCTCTCGTTGCTCTTTATCAAACATTTGAAGGTCTTGTATATTCCTCTGTTTGGATATAGCAAGGGTCTTTTCACTTGTGGAGGAATGTCCAGCTTTCTGTTCATGGACGCCAGATGGTTTGAGAGGAGCTTCAGTAGGAGGTAGCACTAAGGCCTTAGTTGTCAAGGAAGGAGGGGTCTCTAGTATCACATCCTCAGCCTCTGCAGATAGATCTTGATCACCATAAAAGATTAGCCAGTAAGGACTATGTTCTCTAGCTTCTGCACGCAATCATTGACCAAAAGCCATTTTTTCCTTACCTTCCATTTTAGCCTTGGTAAAGGGAATTTCCTGATAGTACGTGGCGTAGTGGCCTAGCCTACCATAGGAATAGCAAAAGTGTGGGAGGCGCTCATAACAGAAGTCTAGCCAAAAAAATTTCCGTCGATACAGATTAAGTGCCTTATTTTTAAAGGCTGACTGAGGTTGATTTCCACCCGAGCTCTACCTGCTCGGAAATTAGAAACTTCCTTTGTGTCTACTCTGACATCAATCACTCTTCCAACATGTCTAACTACTTTACTCAACATCTGGTTTGAGCACCATTCTAGTGGTAAGCCAAATATTTGGACCCAAAACGCACATGTAGAGAAATCATAACAATGCAAAGGTGTATTTGGAAGCCATGGTTGTGTGATAACCAGGTGACTAGAGAATGACCACGGACTGTCCTCTAGAATTCGTTCTTTCTCCTCTTCAAATTTAAATTTTGCAACATATAGGCCAGTGTCGCGTTGTGTGATTTCTACCTGTTCTGAACACCATGCACGTTTGAGAGTACTTTGTAATGCCTGGAAGTTTATCGAAGGGTTTGACAGAATTTTACCGACTAAGATAAGCTTGCATTCTTCGATTTTTTTCCAGCGGCGGCGAGTCATCCCATACTTCAATTTCATGATTAGCACAAAGTCTACCCAACCTGTTGCAGAGTGCAGCCAGGCGTGAATCCTCCTCCAAGTCCTTCTTGTTCATGGAATCAGGGTTCGGATGGATATTTGGATATGGCAATAATGCAAGGATATGGCATGCAATGGAATAGGGTTGAAAAGGTTGTGCTAGAAAAGAGGATATGAGTCGAAGGTAGTGAAAACAAGGGTAAAGAGGATTTGCAAAGCGGGAGATATGAGTTGAGGTGGGAATTCAAGAGAGACAGAGGATAATCGAAGCACTATGGAAATTTGGAACCTAATTTGGAGATCCTTGAAGACAAAACAGCCGCGAGTAGATGCAGTTGGAAGTCGAGGGCTTCAAACTAAACAAGGGGGGATGTCGAAGTAGCTGCGGTATCTATTGAAGGAATCAAAGGCAGAATAAACAAGGAAGATGTCAAAAGAGGAGAGTAAGAGGGAAAGGCGATGGATTTGTGGAAATCATATTTTGATTAGGGTTTCTTAGGTCAAACTACCTTGACGGTAGACGATGAAGCTCTACATGTCAAGAGAGAATAATTAACTATGTTATAGCCTCATGAATGGTGCCACTTGCAATATTTTTTTTTTTTATTAAATCTTATTTACTTCGTATAACTTGGACTTTTGTTATTTTCTTAGGCGATGTATTAAGATTAAATTGAAGATTTCATCCAACTAATGAATGTTGAATGAGTAAACTTGAGTGTCTTTAGCCCTAGCCTTCATTTTTTTCATTTTTTTCTTTTGGTAGACTTAAAGGATCAAAACTTTCGAAATGTACAATTAAGTCCTAAAATATCTAACAAAAAAAAAATCTTAAAAAAAAAATCCTAAAACTTATCAGATAGTCCAATTAAGTCCCAAAACCTATTTAAAAAAATGCAATCATTGGACCAATTTGACAAGTTTAAGGCATTTTTGTGACGAGTCTTAGGATTTCCAATGCACTTTTCCCTTTTTGAAAATTATAACTCATGAGACAAATAGGAAACAATATGTAGACACATATGAAATGCACGATGCATGTTTATGCATAAATCAACAACTATTTATACTAATCTTTTTGGTATATTTTCATTTAAATGCCATGAAGAATATGCAATTAAACCCTAAAGACACTAATGGTCGAAATGTTCATGCATTGTGATGTAATGACATGGAAATCATAATTAGACTATAATGCCTAAAATAATGGATTAATTAAGATGTGTCCAAATAACTTAATATGAACACCTAATGACAAATGTCATTTATACTAAATAATATGATCTAATGCAAAATGACATGACATACATAATCTAAGCTAACATGCATCCCTTAAATGCTAATCACATGCATAATACATATTAAACCATATGCAATGCATTAATCCTAAATGCAACCCATATGAGAAGCCAATGAAAATTAATTTCTAAAGAGATGTGTCTCATTAAATGACATGCAATATGCGATATGATAGGTACAGCTAATCATGCAAAGTGCATCTCTACTACAACTTTGTGTGTTAAAATGAATGGTGATTATCTTCAAAGCTTTCATCCGACTAGGGGGCTTTGGCGAGGGTGATCCTTTATCCCCTACTTATTCATCATCGTTGCTAACCTCCTATCACTCCTCATTAAGAATGCTCTCGATATGGGGATTACTCAAAGGTATAAAATTGAATAAGTGGTGTCCCACTTTATCTCATTGTTATTTGCTGATGATGCTGTGTTTTTCCTCAATGGTACCTCGATGGAGTGCAGAATCTATCTAACATCCTAAATCAGTATTGTTTGGCCCTTTGGACAGGCTATTAACCTAAACAAATCTGGAATTTTTTTCAGTCCATCTTGTCTATGTCACTTCAAGAAAAATTTGGCAAGTGAATTAAGGGTTCTATTTTGCAGCGATGTGGTAAATACCTAGGGATACCTGCGATTGGGGCAGATCTAAGAGGGATATGTTTTCTTGGATTCGACTAGAATTCAATTGAAATTACGGTGGAAGGAGAAGCTTATATCTAAAGGAGGGAAGGAAGTTCTGCTAAAAACCGTGATTCAATCTATTCCCCAATATGCCATGTCTGTTTTTAAGATTCCCTAGGTCTTTATGTAAAACTATAGAACAACGTATGGCAAAATTTTGGTGGAACAATGACACAAGCAAAGCTGAATTCATTGGCAATGTTGGGAAAACTACAGCACCGAAAAGAGGAAGGGGTTTGGGATTCCAGAAAATTAATCAGTTTCAATGAAGCCATGCTTGGTAAGCAAGCGTGGTGTTTTATTCATCAACCATTCTCATTATGGGCTAAGTTCTTTAAAGGACTATATTTTCATTCATCCACCTTTCTTAAAGCTGTCAGGGTTCCCGCCCATCATGGGGCCGGCGAGCCTCTTGAGTGGACGAGCAACTATCCCCGAACATACGTTGGTCGGTAGGGGGATGGGAAATGCATCAACATCGGAAACAGCATGGTTACCCATGGGTATCCTAGGTGGACCAAAGGCCCAAGCGTAACCCTTCTAGTAGCTAATCTTATTGATCATTCTACCGGTTCATGGAAAACGGACCCTGTGCATAGATTTTTCGACTTGCCAATAATTCAAGAAATCACTGACCATTCGATTCGACCAACTTGCACTCTGGATGCACTCATTTGGACAGCTACAACTCAGGGTACGCATATCTTTTGTAAAGTCGGCATACCACGCAATTAATCGTACTAAACTCGGTGGATTAACAGATGGTGCTTCTACTTCATACGGGGACCCCTACCTGGTTTTGGAGAAATCTTTGGAAGATGCCGTAGCTCCCTAAAGTCCCGTATATTCCTCTCGGTCCATTTGTAATGACTCCCATAGCAACGAGACACAACCTACATATAGAAGACACATCATAGACAGTCCGTGTTACCCAATTTGTAAAAACGAGATTCCTGAAACTTTAGAACATTTGTTTTTACTATGTTCGTGGACTTATAGAATCAGTGAAGAATAGATTATATAATTAAATGCAATCTACGTGAGACATAATGAAATACTATTGGATTTTCTTTATAAATAAATTAGAAATAGGAAATTACCTTCTAAATGATGACCTAAATTAGTTAGGAGATAATTTGTATTAGATCCTAGGCATACATGAACTAAATTCTTTGACTTTCCTAAATTACTACACGATTTCCAATTCATCTAATATATGAGATTCTAAATTAGGAAATATGGATGATGCAATCCAAATCCTAGATGCAATGCATGTAACATATGATTCTCTGGACACAATTATAAAAAATATGATGCATCACATATCATCAATTTTCATTAACGATATGTAAAACATTTTACACATTTAGAAACATGTATACTTTAGTCGGATGATTATGCAAAGAAACCATTTATTATATTTTGTAAACCAAATGTAAGGCATGGGACATTATTGAGGATCCGACCCTTAGGCTCAAAGGCTCGACACCCCAATAGGCGACGCAATATCTCATCTAAAGGAATTACATTGTCCAGAGGCATGCATTGAGTCGAAACATAAAATGAAGACATAATAGTCCAATCACATATCACTCACCTTGATGAGAACTTCCAGACCACCCAAGGAGCTTGCGGGATACGGCGTTCTGAAAGCTGCGAAAATGGCACCAAGATCTCCACAGCTAGAATCTAAAACATATATAATCGCGAAAAACAGATTTACATACCTAATTTAAAATCCATCATTTTTATGCAAAGTAATGACGACTGACCTCAAGCACTTCTCCTCTATTACCCTTTGTATTATTGATTCATTGAGACTACCTCTTACTCTTAGCTTAAAGGCTCATTGTATAAGTATATTTGTGCATGAGAGTTAAGAGGAGATTCTTGAGCATATTTATATAATCTTAAGTCACATGCTCTCTCATCACAGTTTGGATTTTACTCGGCCCATACTAGCAAGTTTCATATTAAACTAATTAATAAATTTTATATCTTACTTCATCAGATTAATCCCATAAAACGATAAATTACAATATAATAAATGTAAACTCTTACACATACAACATCATACCACCAGCGGTAATGGACTATGGACGTGAACAACAGCTACTGGCTTCAATTAGAGGCTGATTGGACGAGCGTTCGGCGGTGAAGAGCTTCTGCTTATGGACTGAGCTGGAGTGGCGTGGAGGTTGCTTTGGATGTGTTGTAGGTGGCAACCGCGCTGTGGCGTGCTGAGCAGTGAAGGCGAGTCTTGTCTAGATGCGCTGGCGGTGAGGCGTGACGCTGGAGGCCAACGGAGATTGCTTGAAAATTGACGAATTCGAGAGGGATATTGCGGATCGCAGGACGCAGGATAGTGGACTGGAGCGTCGCTGATGGTGGGTTGGAGCATTGCTGGGGACTCCGTTAACGCTAGTGGAGCTTCATAGATGTGGCAGCCCGGGCGCACAATCGACAACCGCGTGGGAGACAGAGAGCTTCAAGGATTTCTTTGAACGTTGTCTCGCGTTTGAGATTTTTTTTTTCTGTAAATGTGTATCATGTGGCCCTCTCTTTGAACGATCAACAGTCGCATAGGGTAAGAATTAGAGCTCTATTGAGAAAAGTAACGAACCTCCTACTTTCTTTTTTAGATCAAGCAAACGTATGATTTTTTCCATGCTATGAAATTAGGATATTTTTCTTACTCTGCATATGGCCGGAAATTACAAATGATATATCTTTTTATTTATTTTTTTGGTCGGAAAGGATATATCTTCTTGAGTTCCAAATTTGATTAAAAAAAATAGACGTTTCTAATTTGGAACACCCCATGTTCCCATGTTCATGTCTATGCACATGGGGGATTTTGGCCACAAAGGGGAACACCCTCATGATTATGGGCTTGGCTAAATTTTAGGGGCCTAGTCCGTGTGGGCTTAGTTTTGGAAATTTAAATGAGATCAGGGCCTCTCTCTTCAAACCAATGCAACACTTTGGGCTAAATCCAAGGTAATTTATGACCGGACCAACTTAAATAAAATTAAAATGGACCTATTGTTGCTAAATGAAAATATTCCTCATGCCTGTAATGTAAATGCGAACTATGTGATAGATCGCTAAATAAAATAGGTCTCAATCCAATGTATAGGGAGGCGATGCTGGCCCTTGTTGCCAAGAATATTTTTATATAAATTATAATATATATTTTTAAAAATTCAAAATTCAAAATTATCATGTTAATTATATTTATCTTTCATTTTGATTTATAGTATTTTTCTAATGTGCGCCAAAAAACGACAAAGTGCTTGTGTTGATTGAAAGCGATCTGTCACAACTTTAATGGCTACCTAGGACTAAAACAAAGCTATGTGACGTTTTCCATTCATGAAGAGCACTTAAGGACCTTATAGTAGCAAGTTTTAGGACTCTAATGTACAAAGTGATAGTTTTTAGGACTCAAGCGCACTGAAGCAACAAGTTTTAGGATTATACGTAATTATATAATATGTACTATTTGGTGATTATTTCCAGGATAAAATCCTTAACTGACTATCAGTTCTGTGGCTGGGCCGAATGTCTAGGGTTTCATCAAGTTTTAGGACTTACACTTGAGTAGCAACAAGCGCAATAATGGGTCATGTTTCTTGCTTTATACCTGCCCATGCTAAATGGCTCACAAGTCCAACTTTTTAAGGGATTTGCAATTCTAAAGTAGGCCTTTTGTGGTCAAGTGCCAAAATTTTCGTTTAGGGAAATATCTATCTATTCCATCCATCATATATGAATACCATGTGACAGGCCACGGGGCATAATTTTGCCACATAATTGATACTCAACTAATAAAATTTACCTTTTGCATTGGGATTATATTATATATTTAGTTCTGATGGCATTTGAATTTTTTGGTTCGACAGCGATCTTTCATATTTTAGAAAATTGGGGATTATATGATTTTCGTTTCACCCATAAGCAAAAAGAAAAACTTACACCGCATTTTCACGGATTATTATTTTTTGCTGCACTTTCTCAAATTCAACAATTAAAGACATTATAGATATAGGATCATTGACCCTACATGTAACACAATTGTTTGACGAAGAAGTTGGAGCTCCTCAATCCTTCAATTTATATTGAAATTGGACCTTTCTCACCTCAATCCTTTCCCGGGCCCTAATTAAGCTAACCAAAGCCTAGCTAAGACCCATTTTAGAGGCAAGTACAAATACTTCTAAATAATGTTATGAAGGCATTTAAGTTTGCTTTTCTTAAGCGAGTATATCTGATGCTAATCAGTCACAACCATTAGAGGCTAATACCTGTATCGCCTCAATTTCGTTTCTAAATACCTTTAGAAATGCCGCTATCCTAGGTAATAATTTTATGTTCCTTTTAAAATTTTAGGAGGAAAAAAACCTTAATTTACACTCCATTTATTTCTTGGAAAATGAATGATTTGGTAATTTAATAAAAATATTGCTTTGTATCTATTGAAATAATTGGTCAATAAATAATATTTTCATTATTAATAACAATTTATGTATAAACATTTTCTTGGATGATGAAAAATATCTTTCATTATTGACATTTTAAGCGATATTAGAGATTACTTTTAAGAATTTTTTTTTTTAAATCATT